>NW_021639844.1:518243-522536 GCF_002087225.1 Trypanosoma theileri
AAAAAAAAAAAAAAAAGGCCCAAATGATAAAATAAAAAAAAAAAAAATTGATGATAATAATAAAGAATACCACAATTGTATATGCAGCTCCATTGCAAAAAACATAATTAGCAGATATTCTCATACGCTGGTCCCACACACACTCTCTCTCTCTTTCGTCAATGTCCTTTGCAGTTAGCTGTACGAAACACTCAGTATACACAGCATCTCCAAATAATAATAATAATAATAATAATAATAATAATAATAATAATAATAATAATAAGAAGAAGAAAAACAAAAGAAGAAAAAAAGAAAAGAGAGAGAAAGGGAGAGAAGGAGAACAGTAAGCAAATGTTACTGTATCTTCTTCGCCACACTCTCTACTCTATCCTCTTCAAATTTACTATTTTGTAAAGCTCTCTTTTTACGTTCTGAAGAGACGTTAGAAGGAGAAGAAAAAGAAGAAATATCTCCATCTGCTCCAAAGAAAAGAACACCAATCCATGCAAGAGCGAAACCAGATAATAACACCAAAGAGGATGATGCCGTACTTGGATAAGCCTCAAACCCATATTGTACGGCAACAACAGATGCAATTTGAAGTGGAAAAGGTAATCGTGTTGCTGATAATACCATTGGCATGGAATGAAAGAACCATACAAGAAATTGATAATGAAGTGAACGTGCAAATATAACTCCAATAAGATTGGATTCCATTAATGTTAAGGCAATATTACGATATACCTCATCTTGTGAATCCTGAACATTATCTTCCATAAGTTTTGAATCTCGATCTACATATCTTAATGTTGCGACGCGGGTTCGTCGGAAAAGTCTATGGGACCATCGTCGACGCCAAAGAATAATCCAACTTATCAATGTAAGCGCTAACAATACTTTACCAAACTCTGGAGATACAAATAATTCCTCTGGAATACACTTAAAGTTTACACTCCATCTGTATGTAAATACACGACCCAATTCAAAGGCTTTTCCTAAATACGCCTGTGGATCATGAAGAAGAAATGGAAGTCCTGCTATTATCTGCCAAAGAGCACATACCATAAGGCATGAAATAACCCCTGACCATGGAAGGGCTTTACAAAGAACCATCAATAAACCTGGAGCGAAAAGAAAAATATTCATTTTTACAGATACGGCCATACTATATAAAAGACATCCAAGTTTCCATCGACGTCCATTAGCAAGAGTAACCACTGCCAAGTATAAAAGTAACATAGCCCAACAATCATTAAATAATCGAAGCATAAAAAGTGATCGAATACGTTTTGAAAGAAGAAGACGAATAAGTAAACGTCCACGAATATGAGATCGCACATACAATTGCGCAACGGCAGCAAATAACATTACATAAACACCTGCATATAACCATTGTGCCATCACAATATCTGTTCCTCCTTTTGTAATAAAATACAGAGCACTGTAGGTCCAAACAAAACCACCTGGGTAGACTAGTGGCCCAGTGTCTCCCTTTAGTTTTGTATAGTCAAGTTCACCATCGAGAAAACCCTTCACTTCTTGCATATAGGCATTCCAATCAATTTCAGTGTACGGTACCCAGATAACAACGGCCAAAGAGATACATAACTCAATGGCCAGAAGCGTTTTTACCCAACCATAACCCATCTTTTGTTTTTTTTTTTTTTTCGTTTTTCGTTTTCTTTTTTTTTTTTCTACTTTTTTTATATTATTATATTATTATGAATGCCCAATGTGATATATATCCTAATATTTTCCCTTTTAATCCACTTTCTGATAAATCTATGATTAAATAACAAACTAAGGATCAAACGAAACCAAAAGCGAGAAGAAAAAAAAAAAAAGATCAAAGAAAAATAATAACAACAATAACAGCAATAATTACGATAGAAAATATCAAGTACTTTTTTTCTTTTCCCCTTTTTTACGGATTTCCTGTAGAGGTTTTTTTTTTTATCTTTCTTTTTCTTGCTATCGTCGTCATTGCGGGTAAAAACAATAAAAATAAAAACACCTTCACAAACAATGAGGCAAAAAAAAAAAAATGATAGAAAGAAAGAGAGATAAAAAGAGAAATACCATCAACCCCAAATTTACGTTAGAAGCAGTACATCGATTTTCGTCTATGGATGTGGTTCAAACCACAAAATAAAATCGAATGTATCTATGTATCGTTTTTTTTTTTCTTTTTTTGTACGCAATTAAGTGTATATATATATATATATATGAATAGAAGTATATGTATGTATGTATGTATGTATGTATATATGTGTTTATAATAGGTGGAACCTTCTTCTCCTTCTCCTGCTTCTTCTTCTTCTTCTACAGTTTCACCTTAGTGGAAGCGTCATCATATCCTCAACATCTTGATCTGTGATGGCAGTTCGCAAAGAGTTGCGAGAACGTTGTTCCCAAGTAGTGCCTTCACTTTTCAAACAAAAAGGCCTCCAAAATCGAATCGTACTATCCATACCGCCAGCAATAGAGGCCATGCAGCCTTCATTCGCTGCTTGGGCAAAGGGGGCTGATAACTGCAATGGCCGAGATCGGTGTCCCGACATGGTATACATAGAGACAAGAGGAAGTGGTGTATGTCGTGACTCATTAGCATAGGATCCAAATTGATTATGGATAGAAGAAGCGTTACTGGTAAACCCCAATGAGGTTGAACCCCGCTGTTGAGTACCTTTTCGCCAGACAACCAAAGAAAATGGATTCGTTGCATATATAGAAGGTGTTGTCTCTGTTGTTAAAGAATCATATGTTAATAAGTCTTCATCACCTTCTCGCTGTGTACGACCTTCACCACCCCTCATATCTCGTTCAATTCGTTCCGTTAATCGTTCTAAATGATTTCCCATTTCATAATGGGATTCGGTATCATCTCTAGTAGGACGTCTCGTATTTAAATTTGAAGATGAGGAAGAATATCTAGTAGGAGATGTACCCAAAGAAAAATCTTTTAATTGTGTTCCCTGTGCAGAAACAATGAAAGCTCCATCTGGAGAATATAATGCTTGCGTTACCTGACATTGTGTAGATACAGACCAGGAAAGCTGTGGTGCTGCAGAGGAAACATCATACACTCTTAGAATACCATCATTAGATCCTCCTCCCACAGTGAGTTCATACGGATTTGTAGGATGAAATGCGATAGCTTTAATAGAAGTATGCAAACTAGGAAGTTTCATCTGCATAACTGGAGTACGTGTTTGTGATAAGGACCAAATATCTACGATACCATCACTTCTACCTGTTGCTACAAGTGAACCAGATGCATTCCATGCAATACCAGAAATTCCAGTTGCAGATGAAAGTAATGAAACAGCATCCTCTGGTGATAATGGTGATGAATCTAATCTTCTCTCTTTACAAGGAAAAGGTAAATCACATCCTCCCATTTGCGCTGAAGGTTTGGTACAACGACTGTCAAGAATAAAGAGTCCTTGTGCTGCTGTTCCTGCAGCCACCATCCATGGATGTTCAGCATTTGTTGTGAGACAACGAACACTCGCAGTGGCTGCCATTGCAGATGCACCATAAAGTGGAGTTTTTTCAAGAAGAGAAGGCGGCATTTCGAAACGGTTGGTTGGCAATAATAAACCATCTCCACAAGATTCATACATTCCAACAGAACCATCCAACTCCCCTAAGAAACAACATGCATCTGAAAAACGACTCATGGAAACAGAAGTTACTCTTGAAAGTGAACCACGACCACGTTTTTGAATATTTAACACCGCTGGTCGCTCCGCAGGACGGGATGGTTGAAATAAAAGAACTTCATCCCGTAATGCCAACAGAACACTTTCACGTCCCCATGAAAGTGAAGATGTATAAAAATCATCCTGAACACCATTAGCACTCAACACACAGTAGGGTGATGTTAATCGTGTTGGTTGCCATAAAGGTTCATGTCGTTGGGATTTTAAAAAACTCATTGAACTCCTTCCACAACCTGATTCTACTATATTATGGCAACCAGAGAGTCCAACATCATTGGAAAGAGCATTAATGGGCAATTCACCAAACAAATGTCTACTTCGAGGGTTGCGCATGACATCCCCAGAAAAGGCAGAAAGACCATCAAACTCAGAGTCGCGAGAAACGCCTCGAATCCAGTGTTCTTCACAAGGCATTAAAAAACAATCTAGGAATAAAATAAAAAATAAATATATAAATAATGAAAAAAACGGAAAAAAACACTCTATTTGGTATTCACAAGTTCAAATTATCTATATTTCTAACTTAGAAAACAAAAAAAAAAAAACTATTGTAAAAAAAAAAAAAAAAAAAAAAAAAAAAAAAAAA
>NW_021639844.1:524060-559618 GCF_002087225.1 Trypanosoma theileri
TCTCCATGGCCTGTCCAATCAGCTTGCCCAGCTCGTTGTCACCGTTGGCCGAGATCGTGGCAACCTGCACAATGTTTTCTGTGCTCGTCACCTTGCGGCTCTGCTCTGCAATGCTCTTCAGGATCACTTCCACCGCACGGTCCATACCACGCTTCATGTCAATCGGGTTCGTGCCAGTGGCGATGCACTTGAGGCCCTCACTGAAGATGCTCGACACAAGTACAGCAGAGGTCGTCGTACCGTCACCAGCAAGATCGTTGGTCTTGTTACACACCTGTCGAACGAGCTGTGCACCCATGTTCTCAAACGGGTCCTTGAACTCAATTGCCTTCGCAACCGTCACACCATCCTTTGTGATCTTTGGTGCACCGTACGACTGCTCAATGATCACATTGCGGCCCTTGGGGCCGAGGGTCGTGGCAACGGCGTCAACAGCACGTTGCACACCGCGCTGCATCGCCTGGCGGGCCTCCGTGCCGAAACGGATGTCCTTGCCAGCGAAACGGGAAACAGAGCGAAACATTTTATGTGTTGCACGTGAACGAATATTAGCGTAAGAAAACAAATGACTATGTGTACCACCACAAACAACAAAACAAAAAGAAAAAGAAAAAGAGAAGAGAAGATATAAAAAAAAAAAGTGTGCGTAAGAATCAAGACGAGAAACCACTGGTCAAGGGAACAAGGAAGAGCACACGCGTTAAGAAATGTTGATGAATGCTTATATTACCGAACTGTTCATCATCAAAATTAAAAAAAAAAGAAAAAGAATGGGTTTTTAATTACTACTACTTAGTAGAAATGGTTGAATTAATGCTTGTTCCGACCCAATAAAAAGTAAGAGAATAATAATAAAATTATAGAGCTACACTCTTGATAATATACTTTTATTTTTCGCTAAGTTTAGGGTATCAAAGAGTGACTTGTATAAGTCTTTGCAAGTTGTTTCTATTCAAGTATCACCTCATATCACTTGTTTAATCATATTCATATTCTGCTCTTTTTTTTTTTTAACACTAACTTTATGGCTCTATTAGTTGCAATAATCATGCAAAGATTCTTTTTTATTTTTTTATTTTATTTTCTATGGGTTGACAAGAGAAATCCAAAAAAAAAAAAAATCATGATGTTTTCTTTTTTTGTGGGATTTTATTCCTGTCATGATTTCAACTATTGTATTTCTTGTTTTATTTTTACACGATTTTCATCTTGTGTAATAAACCCTCGAATAATATCAAGCTCTTTATGTCGATCATTCAGTTTTGCAAGCTCAAGTGATTTCGAACTAGCCATATTCACAAGGGCAGGGGGAATTCCAGCCAGTAAAGCCACTTCAACACCATAACTGCGAGTGCATATACCTGGAACGAGACGGTATAGGAATGTAATCGCTGGAACCCCATCATCTTCAGTGTTAGCTAAAGCAAAATCCATGTATCCCAATTGTACGAGTTCATTTTTAGACACTAATAATGATGATGTGGATACCTTTTCACTGGTTTTACTTTCCATTTGTTCTTTTGCTAAACCATGATAATGTGTAGAGAAAAGCACAAGTGGTGAAGCTGGTTGTCGTTTTTTCAGCGAAGTAAGTGTGGCGTAGGCAATAGCATATCCATCATGTGTGGATGTTCCCCGTCCTAGTTCATCCACTAAACAAAGACTCCATGGATCTGCATATCTTAATATATCAGCAGTTTCACTTAACTCTACATATAAAGTACTCTGTCCTTTATGAGAAGCATCACGAGCACCAATTCGAGTAAATATACGAGTTATAGGTACAAAAGACATATTTTCACCAAATATAGGACCACCCATTTGGGCTATCATCACATTTACAGCTATTGTACGCATTAAGGTACTTTTACCTGCCATATTAGGTCCTGTTAAGAGTAAAATACGTCCATGAGTTGCATCCAGATGAACTGTATTTGGTACAGAGTTGGTATTAAGAAAAGGATGTGTGAGTTGTTCAGCCACTACATATGATCCATTCATATCATCTGTTACTTTAGGCCAAGAAGTTGTAAGTGCACGACGTTGTAATGATGCTAAACTCAAAAGACAATCAAAGTAAGAAAGTGCCATGGTAGCACCATGTAATATAGGGAAGTAATTACAAATATGGGATGCTACACTACACAAAACATTAAGAAGCGCATTTGATTTTTCAGTTTTTGCCTTTTTATGTTCTTCTATAAGAGATTCAAGAGATTGTACAACAAACCTTACCGTTTTAGCCGTTCTAGAACGTTCATGAAATCCATTTGGGGTAATCTTTGGTACATCTCGAAGTGGTACCTCAATAAGAAACCGATCATGACCAATATCACAATAATTAATATTAGCACCACCAAAATATTCTTTTTGTATACGATAAAGTTCTTCCTCAAGTTGTTTTTTAATAGAGTCTAAACGATCAGATGCCATATCATATGTAGAAGAACTCCCACGTGATGGAACAATCACACCAGATTGAAGTGCATCCTGAAGATCAAAATGTTTTTCAATACAAGAAACAGCAGGTGCTGCAGCATCTATTTCTGCCCAAAGTTCCTTTAATAAAGGTGGTACTAAAGATGTTGGTGCCATCTTTTGAATACAATGAGACCAATCTACCATCTCTGAAAAAGCTTGAACAGTGGTTAAAATAAGATTGAGATGTTTTTTATACTGTAAAAGGGGATCTACAAATGCTACCTGTGCATTATCATTATTTTTGATATCCACTAAACGAGAAAGATTACGTTCAAAGTCTACACCAACAAGACTACCAAAACGTACTTCAAATGTATTATTGGATGATCTTTCTCGTTTTACACCACATGGGGATTCCTCATCTCTACAATTGGCTGCATTTGTAGATAATATGGAAGGAGATAATGCTGTTTCTCCTGCTGCTGGTGGAGGTGTAGTTGTAGTTGTTATTGTTGTTGTTGTTGTTACTCCACTTCCTGCTGAAACTGCTCCTCCTTCTTCCAATTCTTCCCCTTCAATCCATGTCTCATTTAATCTATGATCAATAATAAATCGAATAGCCTCTTGTCGGGCTAAAATAACGCGTGAAGATGCAGAAGGACGAAGAATCCATGATCGAAAAAGACGTCTTCCACCATTCGTGCAACATCTATTAAGAAGATGATTTAAAGATCCACGTTCACCACCATCTCGCAAATTACTGATAACTTCGAGATTGCTCACCGTTGTAGCATCAAGAATAAGCCCACGGTCTTCTCGACGTTCAAACCAAAGCAATGAAGAAGATGAATTAGGAATATTGCAAGGTTTATTAGAAATAGTAGTAGTAGTAGTAGTAGTAGTAGTAGTAGTAGTAGATAATACGGATTGTTGATGAGAAAGGTGAAATGTATAGGATTCTGCCTCTGAAAGTATAGATTCTGCATTTTGAAGTTTTAGCAATTTGAAATAATACGCCAAAAATTGAGCAGCAGATGTAGAATTTGTTTCCGTAGAATAATTTTGAGAAATATATTCTTTAGGTACATCTACTAACTCTACCCGGTAACCTTCTCCTTCCATCCAATCTACCAATCTCTTACCAAATGTAGTATCACTATTATTATTATTATTATTATTATTATTATTATTATTATTATTATTTGTATTTACTGTAGTATTTACAAGATTTCGTGGAAATATAATTTCTCGAGGACGTAATTGTTGTAAAAGTGCGGAAATCATTAATAATACATCTTCTTCACGTTTCATACTCTTCTCTTCTGAAATACATGGACAGTGATAAGCCACTCGACGTGAGAGATCCACTGCGACTCCATCTACCCTATTATTTTGCATAGGATAAAGGGATAAAATAAATACAGTACCATATCCACTTAACATAACTGGATCTGTTAATGTACCAGGTGTTAATACCTCTACTAACTGACGAGGCACAACCTTTGGACGAGCACTCTTATTCATATTAAGAGGAGAATTTTCCTCTTCCTTCATTTGCTCTACACGACCTACTTTATATCCACGAAATACGAAAAGACGGGCCCAATCACTGAAACTCTGTTCAGGAATACCGGCAAGACGCATTTTACCTCTGTTACTGCTATCAAATACGAGTTTTAATCCAAACTCACGATGGGCAATGGCAGCGTCCATATCATACAATTCATAGAATTTACCCTTTTTAAAGAGTATAAGTACATCAAAGTACTTGGATTTAATTTCCCAATATTGACGTTCCATACCTCCCATGGCATCAAGATCTTTCGTTGGAATTTCAATAGAAACAGGTGGACGAAGTGGATCAATTCCAGCCATAAAAGAATATGTGAAATCCATGCGATAGACATCTGCACAATCCACTGGAGTATCGCTCATTGTAATAATATTTTATATTACAATAAAAATTGTATGTATGTATGTATATGAGTTACGTACAAATAATTATTATAAATAACTATATAAGTATAATGGAAATTTAAGAGAAATACTTTTTTTCTTTCTTTTTCTCTTCTTTGTCACGTGGCTTTTCCAGAGTAGTTATTGTTTGTTGTTCTTCAATGAGCACCAGTTGCAGATGTAGCCACACTCCTCTCGCTTTTTCGGGGTATTTTTTTTTCTTTTACTTTTACCTAAGAAGAACCAAAAAAGAAAAGAAAAAAGAAAATAATGAAAAGGACCCTCAATCAATATTATCATTTTTCATCACTGCAAAGTATTATCTTGTTAATCTTTCTTTGTTTTTTTGTTTTTTTTCTTCGTTTCTCTGTAATGTGCGTCCAACAACAACAACAATAAGAACGCACTCTGACACAATCGCACTCTTCACTTTCTCTCTCACTCTCACTCATACTCATACAGGGAGAGAGAAAACAAAAAAAAAAAGAGAACGAAACATAAAATCAGTAACAACTCCGAATGAAAGTAAAGCAATAATAAAAAACAGTAATGAGAAGAAAGAAAAAAAGAAAAAAAAGAAAATGGGTCCGCCCAACTCCCATTCCCCAGACTCTCTAACCCCAAAGAAGAGATATACTTGAGATCAAATGCAATTAAAAGTTTAAACTACCAATGACTATCCCAATTTAAAAATATATCTGAATCATTTAACTCTTTCTCCAATCTTATTTATCTATCTATCCATCCATCTAGGGTGAATGAGTGAGTGAGTGAGAGAGAGAATGAGAGCAAGCAAGGGGAAGAGAAAATATATATATATATATATATATATATATATATATAGAGANAGAGAGAGAGAGAGAGAGAGAGACCATGGTATACCTATCCTCATCAACATCGCCTTTTCGCTATTGTTTTCCCATTTAGACGAACCGTACAACTCTTTGGACCATTATAATGCCCACCACCGTAAACTTTCCATCCACTTGGAAACCATTCTTCAAACTGTTTTACATTTGGGCACATCATGGATTCATTATAAAATAAACATTCCTGAAGTGGAAGTAATAAATGTGGAAATTGTGTATAAACAGGATCGTAAAAGATTTCCACATGTGGTCCACCCACTGGATAACCATCTTTAGAATGATAAACCCAAAACATAGGTTTCCCATGAGGATCCTTTCGAAAGAAATGTTTTTTATTCCCACGAAATATTTTCTCCACCTTCACACGGTCTTTTGGGTAAATGGCGATATCCACATCCGTATCCCACGGAATAATAACTCCCGCATGCCGTAATGCCCCCAGTGCAGTTCCTGTTGAGAGAAAATAAATAATTCCCGCTGCCTTTAATTGATTTACAACCCATATAGTTGTATCTCGTAAAGCCTTATGCTCTACACAACACTTTCTATACGGTAAGCGGTTTGGATCTTCCACTTCTTCTTTTTCTTCTTCACTTTCTTTTTCGTTTTCCTCCGCTGTATATTTAAGTAGATATTTGTGTAAAGAACACTCAGGGGTTATGATATCACAGTCTGAGATGTCAGCAGAGTCATAGCGGTCAAAATGGGCACGAGTCCATTTCTTAATAATTCGTTTAGAACTGTTTTGTAAGTTTCGTAAAAAGGAAGGAGACATAATATGTGGGTCAAAGGAATAATAAGGAGATTTTGGAATATCCGTTAAGGGAATTAGTGTTTCATCAGCATTCTCCTCATTCCCATTATTATTATTATTATTATTATTATTCCTATCCATATCTTCCACACTATTATGTAGTCCATCAGGATCTTCCTTTACTTTATTTGAATGTGGTATCTTTTTTAAACCAGAGTTGTTTTCTTCATTTCTAATATTGACATCTCCCGGTAATGTTTGCATAGATGAGGTTGAAAATAAAGATGGCATGGTGGATGGGGATTTACTTTTTATAAACCCCAAGCTGAGGAGTGGAATCATCGCCATTGTAAAGCATATTAACAAGAGTACCAAAAGAATTTTGGTAAACCGTGTACTCTTAGCCATATCGTTTTCAAAGGAAAAAGAAAAAAAAAAAACAAAAAGAGAGAATGAATGAAATGGTGTAATGATTCTTATGAAAACTATTATTGTTACTTAAATAAGAAGAATGAGAAGAAGAAGAAAAAAAGGGGGAAAAAAAAACAGGTAAAAAGAGAATAGGGACTTTTTCTTTTTTTCTTTTTTTATTTTATTTATTTCTTTCTTGTTTTCTTGCCGTTGTTATAAAGATAGGTGGAAAAACAAACCAATACATAAACAAAATAAAGAAAGAGTCTGATAGACTAGAATACATTTAGACACTGTAAAAGAGAGGCAATATTATTCTTTATAAACATTGTTTGATTCACATTTTTTTTTATTATTTTTTTTCCCCTTTCTCTCTCTATCTATATATCTTCTCTTGTGTTGTTATCTTCAGAGAGTAAAAAGAAGGGTCCATCCCATTTACTCCACAGAAAAAAAAAAAAAAAACGGCAGCCACTTATTTTGTTTATTAGCCACGATCATTGATAAAAATAAGAAAAAAGAAAAATAAAAATAAGAAAAATAAGAAAAAAAGAAGACTCATTCTTCAAGACATCTCCGCAGAAGCCGTGTGATATTTCAAAAATAGACTTCCAAGAGAAGCGGCAAATCTCTTATCATTTATTGTAATAAGTTGACAAAACAATGGCATACTCGCCTTCACACGTGGAATCATTAAACTCACGGGTAATTGATGTAGTGTATCTAAAATGAGTCCAACAAGTTCTCGTAAACTCTCCGCCTCTTCTAAATGGGCATTTGATGTTGTTGGTGAGAGAAAGGCTAATTGTTCCACTATAAGTGACCAAAAGATATGTACATGATCTTTCATAAACGTATTATATTGTTCATCCACTGTCATGAGTATATTACAAACAGATCGTTCTAGTGCAATGAATAACGCCAAAGAATAAGAATGTGTTTCTTCTGATTTACAAATAAGAGTAGAGAAGGAACTACGAAGAAGTAACATCACTGCACGTAAAATATCTAATAACACCTTTACAATCTCTGTACGAGATGAAATGGTTAAACCTTCCATTAACGCCACATCTCGAAGAGACTTCACATAATGTAATAATGCCAATGTAATAGATACCGCTTCCTCTACACGAGTAGGGGATAAAGAATAACACCATGTAGATTCCAATTTCCACTTTAGTTCATTCCCTACTTCTTGAATATACTTTACAATATCATTCCAGAGATTTTCATTATTATTCTTTATTCCTGTGTATTTTTCAAAATTGTGTAGTATCTGACGAGCACCATGAAATCCAATCTCCACTGCAGCATCATTTCCATCAATACATATACCACCAAAAAGAATTCGAAGTAAAAAAATGGCATGATCTACTGTTAATGACGGTGTAGAATAATTATATTGAGAGAATCGCACAATACCCATTACAGTTTGTTTTATTAGAGATAATCGTTTCTCTGGTTTATCACTATACAATTGACTTTGTTCCAGTAAATAAGTAAATGTAGATGGAACTGTGGAACTAAATATATACCACCATGAATCTATTGTTAATATATCATGTAAATTAGACATAAGAATCATCATGGCATTAATAGCATCACTACTTACACGGTCATTCATTACTAATGATGCCAATACACTTACAGCAAGAGAAGAAAAAGAAATTGTATTTTGTTTTATTTTAAACTTCTCTACTTCATTCTGTTGAAATGAAGAAGTAAAACAAAAAGTCATATACTTTATCACCTCTAGTGAAAGTAAACTATCATTTCCCTTTTTTAGCATACCATTTCCTCGTGCTTTGAAGTTTTCAATAATTGAATCTATAGTAGTAGTAGTAGTAGTAGTAGTAGTAGTAGTAGTAGTAGTAGTAGTAGTAGTAGTAGTAGAGGTTCTTGTTGTTGACGACATACTCTGATAGGGTAATTTCTCAAGAATTATATTCACATCATCCATTTCTACATTTTGAATAACATCACAGGCAATTAAAACAATTGGTATAAAACGAATAAACCAAACAGCTACTTGACAAATACCTTCACTAGAATGAGAACATCCAATATCTTTCCAAGCCATAAGTAAACAATACAAATCATGAGGATTAAGTAAACGCATATGATGAAGTGTAATACATTGAAGAACAATGGCAGAATGCCAAATAACTTCTTCATTATCTTCATTACGCACACAATATCCAAGTGCTGTTAATAATGGTTTCCAACCACTACCAAGACTTTCTGGTTGTAAATCCACCATTTGACCTAAAGAAGCAATAATAAGTTCCTTTAACGCAGATGAATTTGTGCGAAATGCAATTACTTCAAAAGGTCGTAATACATCTTTTTGAAAATTAAAATTTCCAAGTTCTTTACGTAATAAAAATTTCCTTGCTAATTGCCGTAAATGATCTACTACAAACATAGAAACAAGTTGATTAGATCCCAAACCAACTGTAATAAAATGACGAGAAACATTAGCCCACATCTTTGACCATACATAACGTAATCTACCTATATTCGCATCTGTTACTTCTACAAGTTTCTGTAATGAAAATAATCGTGGAGGATTTTCACTAAGTTCCTCTGCACTTACTAAACAAAGTGCTTCAACAAAATTTACTACAGATTCATTTTTTAAATGACTACTGTGAGAGAAAAGACGATGAACTTCCACTTCATCAATATACTTTGCAATAGTTCCAGCATTTTGTCGTTCCAATTTAACTCGTTCCTTCTTTGTTCCATTAGATGATTGGGTACTACTATCATCTCCCATACTTGTATCATTTCCCATTGAGTTAGTTCCTCCTCTTGAAGGGGATGGTAATGCTGGTGATGATTCTGCCAATATCTGCAGTTTTGCCAAGAGCGAAATACAGTGAAGAATCTCATACCATGAGCTTTCAAGATAATCACCTTCTTCCAAGGCTATACGAATAAGAACAACAATAGATTTAAGACTTTTATATTCAATTTCTCGTAAATTTGTAAGGTGTGTAAAAGCTAACAAGGCAGACATAAAAGCTTTTCGCTCCGTACGAGAAGAAAATCTACAACTAATTTTTATAGCATATTCAATTCCTTCCAGACAAGTATCAATAAGATCCATATTTTCCGTTTCTTCCATTGGAAGAGAAAAGGCTACTAAAAGAGCTGTCCATGTACTTTCCAGTAATGCCCCCGCAACTGCCGCAGAAGTTAAAGAATTATATACTTCTCTTGATACATCACGTGTAACTTCTTCCAAAGATCTTTCTATTATGTAATCCATTTCACATTGACGAGAAAGTGATCGACCTCTTCCTTGAGTCATTGTTGTTTCTGCCGCTTTTGTTGGAGTAGTTGCTGCTGTTGTATTCATAGTGGAAGTTGTATTAGAACCATTGGCTTTCGTTGGTGTTGTTGCTGTTGCTGTTGCTGTGGAAGTAGTGGTAGTGGTAGAGTTCGTTGTGTGTGAGGATCCTGATGCGGAAAACATAAATAATCTCTTTTTACTCCTTGTACGTCCTTTCATGGAAGGAAAAGATTGAATAATTCCACGACGTTCAAGAAGAATTTCTTTTGTTGTAATACGTTGATAAATCCCTTCAAGTAAATGTACGGGAAGATCTTGACCATCATCAATTCCTCTATTGTTTCTTATAAACTGTGCCAATGTCATTTTATCTTTGATATTAGAAGAGTGAGCATCCGTGTTTAAAATCATGATGGAAAACGCCAAAATAAATGCTGGACTTGGACCAGAGAAATTTTCAGGGTTTTGTCTACAATACTGCTCTGCAAATATTTCCATCACACGATCAATAACTTGAGCCTCACCAGGAAGTTTAAATTTACCCAAAAAGAGTCGCATCGCTTCATCAATGGTCAAACCAGTAAAATCATTTAATCCAATAAAAGCCGTAAGAATACTTTTTCGTTCCTCATTCTCTTTACAAAGGAATTCTCCTATACTTACAGGATCAAGTTCCTCACGAAGCAGGAACCGAGCTACCACTTCTGGAGATTGACTACTCAAAAGATCAGATTTTTCAGCCATTGAGAGAGCAGCCGTATGATCTCTTGCATTAAATGCTTTCACAACAGCATCAAATGCTTTTTTTCCTCGAAGTAATTGTTCAATATCTGTATAGGAAGATCGAACAGTATTAGCAGCTGCTCTATTTTCTCCTCCTAATTCTTCTGTGATTCTCACATCATCATCATCATCATCTTCATCATCATTATGTAATTTTACTTCTATTAGTGGTGCTGTTTTTGCTAAAAATAATTCACTAGATATTTGAGTTAGCATATCCTCTTCACGTTCATCATGGCGTGGTGTTTTCCCTGATTCATACTTTTCCTTTTCTTTTACTTCATTTTCATTCATACTTTTTTCAGAATTCATACTATATCCAGAAATCTGTAATCCATTTGAAATACTCTCTATAGACCGTACAAATGTACATAATACCTTAATACAAGTAAAACGTAAAGCCTCATCTTGTTTAGCCGTAACCATTGATGAAATATGAGACATTTTAGCTAATTTTGATAATCGTGAAACGAATATTTCACAAAGGTTTGTCATTCCCTGAACACAATCAAAATTAGTAAACCAATCACTTAAAACTTGTGGATTACGTAATGCAAAATCAAAAAATGTTAAAATAGTATTTTTTTGATGATAAGATGTCTGTTTAGACTCTACCATAGGTAATAAAATACCTAGTATGAATACTATCACTTTAGATTTTAAAACAGCTGCATGATAGACTACCAAGTAATATAATGTTTCTAGAGTGATACAATACAATTCCGAATCTTCTGATATACAATTGTAAAGTAAACTCAAAGTAATATTTTTATGCAAAGCAGACTCAAAAAGAGTACTAGATGCAAACTCTACATCCATTTCATTAAGAAAATGAGCGAGAAGCGTACAACTTAATCTTCTACATCGCAAACCCATGGATCTTAAAGAGGCTCGATCATCCAAATGTCTTGTAGAAAGATAACAAATCCTTACAAGAATTTCATAACAATCCAGATCATAACGCATTAACCACTCTGGTTGAGAATTCGTACCAACTAAGAGATCCTCATCATTTACACTGAGTTGAGCTGTGTCTTCTGGAATACTCACCAGAGTGGCATTATAACTCTCTTCAAGGCAATCGTTTGGAATACTAGCCGTTAACTTGGCTGCAACTTGGGCTGGAAAAGAAATACGTGAAGACGGATCAGCAGCAATAGAAGTCATGGAAACAGCAGAAGCCGCACCAGAAGAAGAGGTTGCTATGTCATTGAAAGCATTGGTGCGTTTTTTCAAGATAATAGTTAGTATCTTTTTAAGCATTGTGTTTGAATCACCAAATTCTGGTAAAGATTTTATCCCCAATTGGGCTTCAAAAGCACTTTGAAAACAATCCACCAATCTCACTTTGCCTACACATTCACAGCTATAAATAAACTCAGCAAGACACTGAAGCACTAAAGGAGCAACTCCTTCTATTGAAGAACGTCTGTGTTTCCTTATAGTCTCAAGTACAACATCAACAAATTTCCTCGTGTCTGAAGAAGATCCATTACTTAATGAATTCTCTTCAGTAGGTACCGTTACATCAGAAGTTCCAAAAAAACTCTTCTTTCTTTTGGGAATTGGAATATTTGGTGGGACATACAAGGTTTTATCAGTGATACGTCGTAACCGCAATAGAAATAGTATACCCTGTAATGACAAGGGAAGGAAGAGTTGCTGTTCATTTGCGATGTTACTAGCAATTTCAAGTGGATAAAAGAGAAGATTTAGAGTTACATCATTATCATGCTCCATTTTTGGTATATTTTCATAGGCATATGCGCAGACATCTCGAAGATATGCATGACGATCCTTACAAAGAGAGGAAATACGGGTAATTACATTTAAGACACTGTTAGTCATTTCTACTAGAAGAGGTCTCAATATATATATATATATTTAATTAAGAAAAACAATTTGCAGCACACAATGCTCTTAACGCCACCACCAAAAAAAAAAAAAAAAAAAAAAAAAAAAAAAAACTAAAAAAAAAAGAGTAGAATTCCCTTTCTATTGCCTTTTCTTCTCTCTCTCTTTTTTTTTCCCTTCTCCCTGTCGACCTCAAAGCAAAGGCAAGTTTACAAGAGTGCCACTTATACAATAACTTTCAGTATCCGTAATATGGCACTTTTTGCGGCCTATGAAAAGAAATTTGTAATCAAATAGAAGGAAAACAAAAAAAAAAAAGAAAGAGTAAAACGTTTAGCATAGATGAATTATTTCACAAAAACCGAATACATAAATACATAAACAAATAAAGAATTCAGAAAAAAAAAAGAAAACCATACAATTTAAGCAAACCGTAATAAGGTAAAAATACACGAAAAAAAGAAAAACACAATCTTGAGAGAAACCAACAGTGGAATTTTTCTTGTTCATTCTCTCCCTACTTACTTACTTACTTACCAAGATCCTTTCTTTCATTCATTCATTCCATGGCCCATCCACAATTTCTCCCGCACACCCCACCTTCTAGCAATCTGGTCTTTCACGATTGTCAAAGGCGTGCAGACCGTGTAGCTGAAGCAACATCTTGTCTGCCTCATTTTCCTCGTTTCTTATGCAGGACTGCCCCTGCGTCTCTCCCCCTGCGCGGTGGAGGAGAGTGTCGACGGTGGCGGGGAGGAGGGCGTAGGCCTCGACGCCGTCCACCCGCCAGGAGGGGCCGGGGGTGAATGGGGGGCTCTGGAAGGTCGGGCAGCGGGTGGGAGGGGAGGCGCCGGTCTCGAGCCAGCGGTCGAGGAACCAGCCGAAACAGCCGGGGCGGCCCCCCATGCCGATCCCTATCTTCTCCTCCAGTGGATGGGTGTCGAAGAGATACATAAAGTTAGAGTTAATTAATGGATGGGGGCGGTAGATACTTCCACCATCACGATCGCTAAAGAGAAAACAATTTTCACTCCCAAAGAAAACAGGGTCTTGATTGGAAGGACGTTTGGTTATTCCATGAGGGATCTGATGCTCACGGGCAGCACGTTTTAAGGCAGCCGAACGGCTCTTATCTTGTTTTTCGCGGGCAGCAACCGTTAACCATGAATCTCCGCAAAATCCACCAAAAATCACTGGTGATTCACAAGACCTAATTACAATTATGGTTGGTCCTTTATCTACTAATCTCTGAACCAATTGTTGAAATGAACGACCATGTAGAAAACTATTGTAGAGTAAATACCATTGTGGTACCTCAGAAGATACAGGCCAACAACTTGATGGAACATTATTAGCAATAGTTAAAGAAAGAGAATCAGGTAAAATTCGATTCACTTCTTCACCAGATGCAAAACCTAATAACTGAGGAATGCCAATTGTTCTACTAGAAACGCCAGAGGGTACAGATAATTTCACTTCATTTGACTCCAATGTTAAGGATTCAGTTTTTAGATCAGGGGATTCATTAGACACGTCTGCATGTACATTCTCTTCCTTTCTGTTTTCTACATAAGATGTTGATGTTTGACCCATAAGTAAAGCAATTTAAGATCTTTTCTAGACACCAGACAACCTCCCTTAAATCAAACAAAACAAAAGATCCTCTAAAAGAAGAGAGACAACATGATAGAAGGTAAAGATGAAGAAGAAAACAACAAAAAAAAGGATGCAAAACATAGGAAAAGAAGCGAACTCAGAATCCTGTTTTTCGCTTTTTTACCATTACTTTTTTTTTTTTTTGTTGTTGTTGCGTTAACTACGTTTACACGATACCACAAGAACACCAAAAAAGAAAAAAAAAAACAGTTGCAAATAAGCAGCAAATAGTGAAAAACATGAAATAATATACAACTTGGGTTTCTTTGATAACTTAGGCATTATACTTAACTTTTCCTGATGTACAGAGTATCGATCAAATCATCCTGATTTCTGTTTTTTTTTTTTTTTCTTTTTAAACTCTTTAACTTTATCAGTTGGATGTTTACTTGACGTTGAGTTCTACTCATTTAGATCTGTTCCTTTACCAAGTTGTTGATGTTCGTCCCTACTATTTATAGGTTCCATGTTTAAAGGTTCCGAAGAATCAGATGAACCACAAACTGCAAATATTTCCCTTTTTGCACAATTATTTGAAACTAATACATGTAGTTAAGTCATCCCTACACTATAAACAATATCATTATTGACACTTTTATCAATTCTGTCTTTCTTATGTACTAATTCAAAATATGGTACTCCCTGATAACTTGATGATGTTGTATATAACCATGTTGAAACCGTTTTCAATAGCAATTCTCAACTCTTCATCACAAACCCTTGTGATGGCGTAGCAAGGAAGTGTAGTGTAAGCAAAGGTTCGCGATGAATAAAAAAAACTTCAAATGCATAAGCCACTCTAGTATCCAATAAATGATCACCTTAGAAACAAGCGCAATTCCCATCCGACATTCACCATTGATAATATCAAATGAAAGAGAAAGAATCTAACTTGTAATAATTATGCATTACCTCAAATATACTTTCTCTTTCTTGGGTAGAAATAAGAAACAGCAAAGATGGTAATATCTCATCTGATCATAACTAAACACGAGTTATTGGCAAAACTATTTTTAAAAGTCCACAAACTGTAGCTTCATCACCAATATAATCTCATTCTACAGAAATAGAGACAATACAACGAAATACGATATCTGGGCCAATATTACCCCCATGATTTACGAGTTACTCTGTGATTTAAACTTCCCACAAGTTCTACTTGACCACTAGAAGCATACACCACACACCACAACGTTTTCACAACTATCAAATATTTACTATACCACTACCACAGCCACCGCCACCACCATCACCTAAAGTAAGGGATACACGTTCAAGGTTAGCATAATGACTTGCAGAAGGAGTATACATTTCTCTTAGAAAGTTGTGCTTACGTATTGCTTCTTTCGTCAATTTTTTTACAAAGTCATTCCGGCAAAAATAGGTACCTCAGGAAGAGGAGGAAGAAGATGGCAGCATTGTACTTCCAGAGAAACCAAGTATGGGTACTTTACCCAGATATATAGTTTGTCGACACCCTCTATTTTCATTTTCTTGTAAACGAGTATAGTAACGACTACTAATATGATCATCTTCTCTTTTGTTAAAAATATAAAACGAACTGATGATTTTTCGGAATAAACGACTAACACACCTACAAATCTCACGTTCATGTATAGAGAGAAACTGAAGAATATGATGCATGATAGTATCTGGTAAGAGAAGAAGTAGATTTGAAACTCCAAGAGATCTACTTGTATAATATTCCACATAATTTATTTCATGATCAACTTCTCTTTTATATTTTGGTCTGTAATTTCGTCCATTAATTCTCTCTTTATTTGCAGAACGTTGATTTGATGATACTGAGACACATGTAATATGAAAGGACATACCATAGTCATCCACTATACGCTCTCCAGAAATTATCTGATGACATGAATTACATAGTGTATTTGAAACATAAGATACTCCTTTACAACTTTTTTTCCTCAAAAGACATAGTAAAGTATAGTTATCTTCAAGCATAGAATCTACAGAAGACTCATCTATACGTTCAGTACACCACTTATTTCGAAGAGCTTTATTTAGTCGAGGACCAACTCGCTCAATACTAAGACGGTTTTGCTCTGGAATAGACTTTAAAAGAAATTCAACTATTGTAAAATCCTCAACAGCATCAAGAAAGTCACCAATAAGAATAGGAGATTGAATCACATTTGCTACGAGTGAATTCCAAAGATGAATCTTATTCGGATTATCTTTAATATACTCTAAAGCTAGTGAAACACTCTTCATACAACGAATAGCCATACGAACAGCTTCCATATCATTACCAGTTTTACCAACTATGTAAATAAGTTCTCGATACATCTTTCTATTTTCTACTGATTTGGCAAGTTTTTTCCAGTTTAATCCTATTACTAGAGGGTTTTGAATAAAACTTAAAAGTTTTTCAGGGGCATACTCCAAGTATAATTCACTCATAAGAGAATGATAGGAAGACGTTGCTAATGGAGAAACATTAGTCAAAGCGTCTAATACATGTAAAAGCTGAGAAGGTTGACTCTCTTGTAAATCAGAAACGACAGATTGTAGTACATCTTCAAGTAAATCAGAATGAAGTGAATCCACTAAATATCGACCAAATTCTTCACGATAATGAATAAGTAAAGGTGTTAAAAAAACTGTAGTTCCTGTAGAGTCTTTTAAACGAATGAAACTCTCAAGGATACCATGACTTGTTATTAAGTCCCAAAAATCTATAAGACCTGAAGGCGGATATTTACGTATAGGCTGTCCTAACAAAATATAACCCTCAAATACCTCATAAGTTCGTGTACGTTCATGTTTTGAAAAAGGAAGCATCATCATAAAATACTCCATATAACACTTCGCTCCATCCATGTATCTCTTTTTTCGAAAACAAATATAAAGATATACTCTAAGAAGAGTATCAACTTCTTCATCAAAGTAAAGAAGTCCTATGGCATTTTGAAGTTCTGAAAAAGTTAAAGAACCTTCTTGACAAGATTCTTGTAACACACGAGCCTCTTCCTTTTTAAAAGAAAGACGTGACATGATACCATGAAGAATTATTTCATCATTATACGCCTTATTAGACCATTCTTGTATTAGTAAATACAAAGTCTTAACATCACATTTAACAAGATGAAGTAATATTGTAGTATTACAATTTTCATCTGCATCATTTGGATTATGAACACGAACTAGAGCACGTACCTCCTTTTCTAAAACAAAACGAACAATCCACTGATCCCAGAATACTGTACCTTTAGCTACATATTTTTCAAGAAGTTCAGCGCAAAGTTCAAACTTTCGTTCTCCAAAACACTGTTCTAAAAGAGGAGGAACAACTTTTTTTAAAGAAAACTGGTAACATCTTTCTGGGTATTGTTCCATGTAATTTAGTATTTGTGTAAAACGACGTGCTACAAATAGTCTATACAAGTTTAAATCACATCTTCCATCACATTGACAACATACAATACCTTTATCCCAAGAACTATAACCATATAATTTCATATTACGAACAAAAGAGCATTTCCGACATACAATTAAATGACATATCACACATTCACAAAGGATAGATGTGAAAGTACTTTTTATCCCACATATTGCACAGGTATCTGGTTGTTTGGTAGAAGCAAAACAAATTGATCTTCGACGAGGAAAATCACTTAATTGAACATGAAACCTAGAAAGAATTGAACCATATTCTGAAAAAAGTATATTACAACTTGACACGGTATCATGTATTCTTTTAGAAGAATACATGGTTCGTTTTGCTCGAACAGAAGAACCAAATACTAACAGACTTTTTAACAATACTGAATAAAAGGCCGTATTAGAGCTTAATTCATCAACAACATCTATAATTGATTGAAAACACAACGCATAAATAGATTTCTTGCTAACAGCAACCCCATAATGTGCTCTTGAATAGAGTGTGTCATTAGGAACTATAGTAGCATCTATGCAAACATTAGAGAAGGAATAATGAGTCACCGATACATTTTCTAGGGAAGATTGAGCATACGTTCCCTTTCTGTAATCATAAAATTCCAATCCAAATGATCCCCCAACACAAACCCAAGGACCAATAGAAAAGATACATGATGGACGTGATATAGCGAAAATAGGAAACCTTTCTATCTCAGTAACAGTATTTCCCTTTTGGGAGAATACAACAAGTTGATGTGAAAAATAACCTTCATTTCCGTCAAATAGAACAATAAAGTACCGTTTATTGGATTTTTCAGATATCAAAACATCATTATCAAAGTAATGATGTAAAGGAGTTGCATATATAGCCTTTGAAGCAGGAGATCCAAGAGAACGTATATGTGTACCATCTACACCATAAAAACGCATTTCACCAAACTCAGAGCAACACAAACAGTCTGGAGTTACCCAATTACACATACAAACATTTCCCACGTAAAAACGTTTTAACGGAAATGCATCGTCCCCTGTACAAAGAAAAATCGATATATCATATCCCACTAAAGCAGAGAGAATAACACCTTCCATTATAACGACAAGGTCAAAATCCTTGACATCATCTCCTATTAGTGGACATACTTTACAAGTAGAACTAGTTGAAGATTTCACTAAGATACCTGAACACAACGTTATTCCACTCAAAAGAAATATACTATTGATTGACGAAATATATCTTACCTTGTGAGCCGTTTCCTGAAGTTCCAATGAATATATATGAGTTATTATCACAGTATCATCGTCCACAGTCAATTGAAACAAGTCAGTTGTTCCTACACAAGCTACCAAAACATTATTATTATCTAATACGCACATACAAAGAATTTCTGGTATCCCCAAAGCATTTTGCCGGGTATATGAAGCTATTGCCATGCTCATCCATCTAGGAATTCAATAAGCACAAAAACAATAAAAACAAAGAATATAAAACACGGGAAGAGAAAACATTCAAGTATACAGTAATGTACGAAATACTTATATACATAGACACACACATACGCACACACACACAAAAACACGTACTTACGATCACATACATGCACACATACATATACAGTAAATCAGAACTAACGTGAAGTTTCTATTCTTAAGGAAAAGATATTAGAAGCATATATAAACTTTTGCGCTTGCAAAGGTAGCAAAGAGTCACTGTACGGGAACAGGAAAGACATTAAAACAAAAAAAAAAAAAAAAAAAAAAAAAAAAAAAAAAAAAACGATGCAAAGAAGAGAAGAGAGAGATAACTCATCATATCTCTAGAGATAATAATAATAAAAAAGTGATTTATTTCGACCTATACACTGATATCGGCATTCATTTTTGCATTCGCGACGAAAGTTCAGAAACTGTATGTGAGGTTCGAGCATTCATCTGTTGACGATGATTCTGTGATATTGTGTAAAACATCCATAAATTAAAAAATAAAAGAACAGCAAAACCTAGTTTAACAGTATCCTTAAGATTTTCAAAGGAGTCATCAATGTGTCTTTGAAGTTCAGCAACTCTATCATCAATAATACCCTTCAAGGTTTTTTCTAGATTATTCACATGCTGTTCTATAGCAGAAAGTTGAACTAGGAAATGATTATTCAACTCCTTAACTTCATGAGAAATTATATTACTATTCTGCACTTGAAGATGTTTTACCTGGTCATGATTTGACTTTAGTATATCTGATAATGAACGAAAATGAGATTTAAAAAGCTCCAAATGATCATTAAGTTTCATTCTAATAGCTTCCAAGTGAACACTTTGCATCCCCATGTTGTATCCTACACGAAAGGGATCTACTTCTTTTTCTCTAGCAAGAGGATCCGGAAGAGGAGTTTCTGTGTTTACACCTTCTTCTTTATCGCTGTGGTGTCGTTTCGCGTTAGGCGCCCAGAGGGTGAGAGAAATAACTGGCACTATGCGCCGCATCCTTTCTTTCTTGGGAAGGAACTTGGGAGAAAGAATCAGGGAAGTCAAAAAGGAAAAGTTAGTTTAAAAGAAACAAGAATAATCTAAACCTTGCTTTTCCCCTCACCCCCACTCCTTAATAAATCAAATAAAAAGAAGAATCAAAGAGTAATATATAATAATAATCTGTAAGAACCATACCTTCCCCATGAAGAAAAAAAAAAACAAAAATGTATCCCAATGTTATTCCCTCCATAGTTGTTTTCTTATCAACGCCAGAACTGAAGAAATGGAAGCGCCGAGAAACCCTTTTAACCCGCCTTCCCCCCGCTCCGGGTGGTGAGGGTGGGGTTTTTCGGAGGCTTACGTTTGGCAGGCTGTGCGGAAGAAAAGGCATTCATAAAACCGGCGCAAAGGTACAATCATTCTTTCCTCGAGCTGCCCCGTGAAAAAGGGGTTTCGATGAAAGCGACCCCCTCGGGCCAGAGGGGATCGGGAAACCCATGGGGCACCCTACCCTCACCCCAAAAGAAACAAAACAAGACCACCGTGGAGGATCCCGTGTTTTCTGCTGCTTTCCGCCCGCTCCTGATTGCCGGCCGGCCGGTTTCATCCGCGCCTCTGCCATTCCCTTTCGGGTTTGGGGAAGAAAATGGACGCGGGGCTAATTTTTTGGCGGGGAAACCGGCGCACCCCAGCAGCGGGGACGTTTCCCCGCCCGACCCAGCCCGCAGGCCAAAAGAATGAATGAAAATGAAGGGGTGCCGGGGTCTTTCCTCCTGACGTTGGGTTGCTGGGTGTGTTTTGGGGCGTTTCGGCCGGGGGGCAGGAAAAGTGGGTGACCGCGGGGGTTCCTCTTCGCCGACCTTTTTTCTTTGGTGGGTGTTCGCCGGCGCTGATTAATGGTTTTCCCCCACGGTGGTTCCATTCATTTGGTCTCATTTTTTTTTTTTTTTTTTTTTGAGACAGGGGTACGGTGATATTGATGTTTTTTTTTGTACTTGTGAGTTATGTATGTGATATAATTTTTATTAATTGTTTTTTGTTTTGTTTTTTATTCCCTCTTTTCATATGACTGTATTCATTATAATGTTGCATCTGTTATTAATTATAATAATAATAGTAAATTTTATTTTTATTATTATAATAATAATTATTACTTTTATAAATGTTTGTATTATTAATCTTATTATTATTAGTAGTATTAGTACTGTTTTTTATATATTTTTTTTTTGTTTTTTTTTTGCCCTTTTGCTAAAGAGAAAATAAAAAAAATAAAAAATGAAAAAGGTTTTGTTATTGTTTGATGTGGACGGGACGCTTACGGCACCTAGGCGTTCAGTAACAGATGATGTTAAGCAGTTAATTCGCCGTGCGAGAGAAGCAGGATTTGCAGTTGCTACGGTAGGTGGTTCTGATCTTTCCAAGCAATTTGAACAACTTGGAGATGATGTTTTTCAGCAGTATGATTATGTATTCAGTGAAAATGGTCTTTTGGGTTTTAAAAATGGAGCGGAAATACATCGTCAAAGTCTTCTTAATTTCCTTGGAAATGAGAAGATTAAAGAGTTTGTAAAGAAAGCACTTCACCTTATTGCAGACCTAGATATTCCTGTGCAAAGAGGTACTTTTGTTGAGTTTCGTAACGGAATGATTAATATTTCTCCTATTGGTCGAAATTGTTCACAATCTGAACGAGATGAGTTTGAAGTATACGACAAAGAGCACCATGTTCGTGAGAAACTTATTCAGGAACTCCAAAAGACTTTTCCTGATTATGGTTTAAAATACTCTGTTGGTGGTCAGATCAGTTTTGACGTTTTCCCAGAAGGATGGGATAAAACATATTGTCTTCGCTTCCTTGAAAATGATTTTGATGAAATTCATTTTTTTGGTGATCGAACGTATGAAGGTGGTAATGATTATGAAATATATAACGACAAGAGGGTTATTGGACATTCTGTAAAATCATACAATGATACCATTACTGAAGTTGAGAAGATTATTTCATCTAAGTAGATTTTTTTTCTGCAAAATATACTTATCACTTTCTTTAGTATCAGAGAATATATGATTGTACTAATATACAAAGGCTAGTCTAACGTGAGTTTAAATTGTGCGCATCAATGCTGATGATTGGGTGGTTCTTTTTTTTTTTTTCAAAAAAAAAAGGTTATGGCGTTTTTTTTTTTTTCGTTTCTGTATTTTATTTTTTTATTTTATTTTTTATCCTCTAAAAGCGTTCATTTTTTCCCTTTCCTCCAGTTAAAAACAAAAGTAGAAAAAATAAAAGCAGTTTGACTTTTTAAACTTTAGTATTTATGGGTGAACAAGAGATTTGTCGCTGTTCTGGAATACGGTATTGTAAGCATTGTATAGATTCTGATAGGGTCCAGGCGGTTATTAAAGAAAATGCCCTGCTTACTAAATCTGCTGATGTCATTTCTAAACAGTATGGAGTAGAGAGGACTTCGTCTTGCTCTTTTGCTGTGGTAGGACCAAGTCGTTTTTCGCTTTGTCCTCATTGTAATACTGTTTTTCCAATGATTAATGAAGTTTTGAAAAATTGTGAAGATCATAAGACACTTGTCCCTGTTTCTGATATAAATCTTGAAGGGTTATTTGTAGTTCCAGAGGCTGTATCTGTTTCAGAAGAAAAGGAATTAATTGACTTTTTTGATAACCCATCACCTTTTCCACCTTGGAAACTTTCTCAGAGTGGAAGAAGAAAGCAAGATTTTGGACCAAAAGCTAATTTTAAAAAACAAAAACTTAAACCTTCTGATCTACCAGGAATGCCGAAACAATTGAAAAAAATTTTGGAGAAAATTTCTTTTTTGGTTGAACAACAAACTAAGAAAGAATATTGTATTGTAGAAGCTTCGGTTTTAGAGTATACACGTGAAAGTAATAGCAGCATAGATCCTCACGTTGATGATACTTGGGTATGGGGTAATCGTATAGCTGGTTTAAATATGTTAGAAGATACGATTATGACTTTTATTAATAGTGAGGAAAAAGCTGTTGACCTTTACATACCTCGTGGAGCTTTTTTCCTACTTTCTGATGAAAGTCGTTATAACTGGATGCATGGAATTCGTTTGAATAATATAAAAAATCGTCGTGTTTCAATTACTTTTCGGGAATTATCTGAAAAATTGGATGTGAGTTCTGAAGTGGTAGAATACATAAAAAAGATGTCTTTGACATTTGTATAACCTGGGTCTTATTTATTTATTTTTATTTTTTCTTTTGGTGTGTGTGTGTGTGTGTGTGTGTGTGTGTGATGCTTATAATTTATTATGTGAAGTTAATCTTTCTATTTGTTTCTTTTTTTTTTTTTCGTTTTACTATCATAATGTTTTTTTCTTTGCTTTGCTTTTTTTTCTTTTATTTTCTGTTTTTGTTTTTGAAAGTTTGGGTATCATTTTATTTATTTATTTTGTTTTTTTCTTGATAGACGGATTAGTGTGGTATTCGCATGTTATCTAATTCTGCATCGCTTGAAGCAAATAGAGGAAAAAAGGGAGTTCCTCCACCCCTTTGGGATGTAGTAAAACGTGATATTTTGATCGATAGAAAAGGTAAGATTAATCTTAAAATGATGCTTCTTCATTTTCTTCGCCAAGGAAGACTGGGAAAACATGTTGCTTTAAGTATTGTACAAAATGCTTCAGGTTGTTTACGTGCAGAACCAAATTTATTAACTATTGATGATACTTCCATTACGGTTGTAGGAGATATTCGTGGACAATTATATGATTTGGCGAAGATTCTTTCTATTGGGGGAATGTTTAGTAATTCAAAAAAATATCTTTTTCTTGGAAATTACGCTGATCGAACTTATTTTAGTTGTGAGTGTATTTTATTTTTACTTGCTGCTAAACTTAATTTTCCAAATTCCGTTTTTTTACTTCGTGGAAATCATGAATCACGTTTTATGACTCATTTTTTTGATTTTCAAGAAGAATGTTTGCAAAAATATGATAATCAAGTCTATCAGGCAATTATGGAAGCCTTTGATTGTTTACCTCTTGCTGCTATTGTAAATAAACAATTTTTTTGTGTACATGCTGGTCTTTCACCAGATGTTAGTAGTGTAAATCATATTCAATCTATTCATCGTTTTAGAGAACCTCCTTTACGAGGTGCGATGTGTGATTTATTGTGGTCAGATCCCTTTTGGGATGTAGAAAATCCATCACCGATTAGTGGGGGTACAAAAAGTAATTATTACACTCCTGGTAATGGTCCATATGGAACAAAACCCGCTTTTCTACTTAATGAAGAGAAAGGTTATGGTTATTTGTTCAATTATCTATGTGTTAAGCACTTTCTTATGGCTAACAAACTTCTTTGCATCATACGAAGTCATGAAGTTCAAGACGAGGGTTATAAACTTTATCGTTTTAATAATGCTTCTAACTTTCCATGTATGGTATCAGTTTTTTCAGCACCCAATTATTGTGATTCCCTTGATAATAAGGGAGCAATTTTTCATCTTGAAGGAGAAAACATGGGTATTAAACAGTTTTTTTCTTCACCTCACCCCTATGTCCTTCCAAAATATATTAACGGATTTCAATGGTCATTCCCTTTTTTGTTGGATAATCTTCAAAATTTTATCACTGTTGTAATGAATTAAACAAGTCGATGATAATTTTCAGTTTTTTTTTATTGTTTTCCTTCTTTTTTTTTTTCTTTAGAGGTCTCTCTTTTTTTTTTCTTCTTGTTTTCTGCTAATATATATTTATGTGTGTATGATATGTATTGTTTTTGATGAAACTACATAAATTATTATTTTTTATGTTTTTTTTTTTTTTTCGAACTGTTCTTTTTTTATAACAATACTTATTTTTATTTTTTTTGCTCTTCTTGTTCTATTCTTGTTTTTAGTTCTTACTTAGTGGTTACCCAAAGTATATAGTTGTTTATAATTGTGACTTGCATGTCAACAAATGAAATTGAGTTCTTAACCAAAATATTACAGGATGCTTTGAGTTGTGATAAATCTGTAAGAACTGTAGCAGAACAGAAAATAAATGAACTTGTGGAAACTCATGGTTTTTTAATTTCTCTCACCCGCTACGCACAGTTAAATTCTGAAGGTATTTCAGGAGCTCAACGTCTTATGGCGTTAACTATATTAAAACAAAATGTTCATAAATGTACATTGGAAGAGTCTATGAATATAATGAATATTCTTATGAGTGTTTTACCTTTGGAATTAGATCGTCATGTCGTAAATATTTCTGCGGCAATCTTAAGTATTATAGCTGTAAGATTGGAGTCAAATCTTTCAACGAATTTTAATATCCTGGACTATCTTAATACATTCGTTAAATTTATCTCTGATTCTTTTACTACACCAAACTCAACTGTTCATATACTTAATTCAATTCTTTTGGTATCTGAACTACAAAATCATGTTTCTCCAAGCTCAACTTTGCTTTATGAAAATTTAATTTTTCTTACTCCATCTTTGCTTCATATTCTCATTAATGGAAATCAAGAAGAAGCAAGTTTTGTTGCTGTTACTGTGGTAAAAGATGTATTCTTGTCTGTATTAACTATTCGAAAAAAGAATCTTTTGGATTTTATAAAGGAAACATGGAATAAATTTTTTCCCCTATTGTTAAATACTGTACAACTTTCTTGTTTACCTTTAACTGGAGTACAAGAAAATATATTTCATAATAAAGTTATTTTGGAAGTTTTATCATTTTTTGAGAATATGATTCATGCGGCTAAATGGATAAGGAAAGAAATTAATGTGAATGTTCTTGAAAGAATAATAAATTCTATTATAGTGGATGATTCTATTTACTTTGAAGTTCTTGAAAATAATGATGATGAAAGTATTATTATTCAACAAGTTATGACAAGACGATGGAATTTATTGGGAGAAGTGGCACGTATTAAATCTCTACAACATATTTTAGAGACTATTATTAGTACTGATCCTAATCGATTTTTAAATCTTATTTTAATTCATACAACTGTTCGTGATATAGATGTGGAAGAATGGCTTAATGATACAAATTCTTTCTTACAACAAGAAGAAGAAAATGAGGATGAAGTATTATGGAATGTTCGTACATCAGCTGCAAATGTTTGTAGATTATGTACACCTATTTTTGGAAGTAAAATAATGGAATTTCTTGTAAACTCTCTTAATTCTATGGGTCAATTATGGAAAGCGAGAGAAAGTATTTTGTTCGTATTAGAAATTCTTTTACGTCGATGTCCAGAAGAAATGTTGGGTGCAGGTGTAAATTGTCATAATCAACTGTTGCAAATATTACTTAATGAGGATGTAGGAGGTCCTGCAGTTTTGGCTACTCGGGCACTCTCCGTGTTAGCAGTTTTACTGAATTTAAAGAAGCGAGAAGGGGTAAATATTGAATCATCCTGTTCGCAACTTCTTCCAAAAGCGGTAGTTTCTCTTAGAAGTGAAGTTCCTTTACTTCAAGCTGCAGCATGTAAACTTCTTCATAATCTCTTGCCATTGATTCATTTAAATGATACATTATCATTATTTACAGAAGGTGAAAATGCACTTTTTTCTCTTATGCTGAACGATAACACAGTAGATGATATGTTATACATATGTATAGAAGTTTATACGGAATGGATAACTAAATGTCATTTACAAACAAGAGGTATATCTTCTATAGAAGCTCATTCTGTGTTATTTAAATGTTGGATAAAACATATTAAGGATCCAAATATAGGAGAATTAGTTGTATCCTTATTTAATGAATTAATAATTGAATCTAATGGAGATGAATCTTTTTTTACTCAACTTTCTTGGATAACTAATATATTAAATGGATGTTGTAGCATGGAAGAACATTGTGCTTTACCTTTTGTCCTTCAAATATTAGCATGTGTTTTTAAAAAGGGTTCTGATAATGTTGCAATGAGGACAGCAAATATTCTTATTGGGTCTTTGTGTGAATTATTATTAACTTCTGAAGAGTCATCTATTGTAGTTTCCGCATCAAATTGTTTAACATCATTACTTCAAAGATGTCCACAAATGGGATCCGTGACTGTTTGTGTATCACCTACTATAATAAATATAATTTCTTCTTTAAGGAGAAATGAATTATTTTCTGGTGTATTACCATCTGAATTCACTACTGTAGTGACTGGTAATGAATCTCAGATATATCCTTTATCTGTTATCCTCGTTACAATAGTTATCAGTATGTTACAGAAGGATAAGAATGAAGTTACATTGATGAATAGCGGAAAATTATTGGTTGCTATTGTAGAGAACACAAATGGTTTTCGTGATAATGAAATATCATCTATTGTTAAAGCAATCGTAACTCGTCTTATGACTGTTAAAACAGATACTGTAGCGCAAGAATTAATTTCACCACTTGCAGTATTATTAAAACAACATATGCATGCATTTATTAATGTTCTCTTATCTTCTGGACTTCTTAACAGTATGTTCTCTGTATGGCTTCCAAAGATGAGTGTATTCTTTGGGAAAACGGACCTTATTCGTTCATGTGATGCTTTGTTAGATTTACTAGGGCAATGGCCTCCTGATGAGCGACTCTCTGGAGAGATGCTTTCATGGAGTAAGGGAAAAAACAAGAAGGAAATGTTACCATTAGATGTTGCGTTGTTTATTGCTTGTGGTAAAGGTGTACTAAATCTCATGAGCCAATGTGATATGAATGAAGAAGAAGAGAGTGAAGATGATCTTGACTGGGCAGATGATGATGATGAGGAAGATAATGATGATGATGATGATGATGGGTTTGAGAATAATAATAATAATAATAATAATAATAATAATAATAATAATAACAGTAACAACGGAAAAGATGGAGACAATACGACCGACGAGGGTGTTGTTAATAATGAGGATAGTAAAAATGTTGGTATTGCTGCTGGGAAAATCGGATCAGATGTGGAAGCTATACTACAAAAAGTTTCCCCATTGATATCACGGTATGGACCTGTCGTTACCCCTTTTTTTACACAAGCTGAGATAAAGGAATTATCTCTTCTTTTTGCCACTGCATGAAGAGAGGAAAAAAGAAAACTCCAGAGACTATATTAACACTGTGTAGAGAAATATCTGTTTTTCTTTTTTTATTTATTTATCCCCTGGTTAATTTATATTGACTGTTGACGTTTTAATATAAACCAGGAAACCAAAACAAAAGAAAAAAAAAAAATACGGTTAAAAGCGACTATTTTAAGAGATGGACAATAATTGTATACTCTTTCTATGTTATCCCCTCACACCCTTCCTTTTATATTTCTTTTTTCTTTTAATAAAAAAAAATATTATTATTATTATTATTATTATTATTATTATTATTATTATTATTATTATTTTATTTTTTGTATGTTTTTCTTTATTCGTTTCTTTTTTTTTTTTGTTTCTTCTTCTTCTTCCTTTTATCATTCAAAGATTAGAATCTGTAGAAGTACCAGTTGTAGGATCATGAACAACTCCACTTTATCTTTCATGCCCCCCCTCACATGTGCTGTGCGAGGAGGTGTAATGCAAGTAAATAAGAGAGGACACCCGCAGGCTATTTTACAGCACTCTGTGATTACATTTGGATCTCCCCATGGACGGGCCAACAGTATTCCCTTCAACGCCCTCATTGAGGGTTCGCGTACGGGTGAAGAACGGGTAGTGAACATGGATGATAATAAACGACAGAGAAACCGTGATGCGGAGGCTATTACCCCTGCAACTGGAACAACAACTAATAGTTCAGCAACCACAAGTAGTGCAGATAGTGCAGATCGAAAGAAATTATTACAAGTAAACGCAGAACTGGAGCGAACACTGGAGAAACTGCGGCAAAAAACACGGGAGGAGATGAAGGTGCGACGCAAATTATCTGTAGCACGATTAAAGTTGGAAGAGGAAGTTGACCGTCGAGTTCTTTTAGGCGATGGTCTACTCGACTTAATACGAATGGAACGTACATTTGTGCAAGAACAGAATTCACATTTTATGAAGTTACTCCAAAAAGTAATTTTAGAACGTGATAATGCTTTTCAAACAATAAAGCAACAAAAGATTCAGAAAGAATCGCAGGATGCGATGCAAATTGAAATTAATAATCTACGTGAAGAAAATAAAGCGCTTAGGCAGCAATTTGAAACCCTTAGTGCGTCAAAGACAACGTTAGAAGAATCAGAAAAGAAACTGCGTGAAGAAAATAAGAGGAATGAGAGTCAATTTTTAAACAAGATACGTACATTGGAATCTGAGTTAATGCATACTCAAGCAGAACTACAAAAAGTTAAAAAAGATCTCTCAGATGCACAAAAAACCACAGAAGCTTCTGAAGCTTTAATACAACAAGTTCGACTTTTTGTGCAGATGGTGTGTCAACCAAACTTTTATGTCGTCAAGGATAGATCTCTTCAACCTGTAGATAAGAACAGACCGGACCCAACGGGATTTGTGTTAGTGCCGTTAACAGTTCTTCTACAGGGGTACACACTTCTCTCACCAAGTGATCGGCAAAATCTAATAGAGTGCTATCAGGCGCAACTATGATGATTTGAAAATATATGTATAGTGCAGATCCTATTACCGCCAAAAAAGGAAAAAAAAATGGATATGCGAGGAAAGGGAGTAATTTTACCCATGTTTTTGTTTTTTATTATTGATCTTTCTCCTTCTATATGAATTATTTCCAAAAAAAAAAATAAATTATGTCCAATTTGAAAGACTTTTTCACGGTTGTTTCTTTTTTTTTTTAATATATATATATATATATATATATATATATATATATATATAGTGGAAACATGTTAGTGAAGCCCAGGCTCTAGGCGATTTGAATTTGTAGTTTGCTTATTTCGGCACGTGAGTCTTTTTTTTTTTTCTTTAGATATATCATCCCTCTCTTTCTCCCTTCTCGTGGAGTTATTTTTGCAGTAGCATTGTATTTGTCGCTATCCTCTTTTCAATACTTTTCCTTTTTTATTATTATTTTTGTTCTGCCTTTCAGTAGCGGTAGCTCCCTGACATCGTCTTTACAAGGAAGACGACTGGTTACTGATGTTTGAATATAAATTTGATGATGTGTAAATTATATACGTAGTGTAGAATCATTTTCACTTGTGTAATGAAATGTGAAATAATATCTGAGAAGTGCCCATTTTTTCATTTTATTTTTTCTTTTCTTTTTACAATTCTACTCTTATTTTTCATTTATTCTTTTATTTTTATTTTTTTTTTATTTATCCGTTTTCATTAGTCCTCGAAGTGAATCTACAGTAGCAGGATCACAGAGACTAACGTAACACTTCAAGGCAAAGCAAAAGTAAGCAAGCAAGGGAAAAACAACAACAACAAAAAAAGAGTTTGCATATAAACGGATGCCTGTTCGTCCAAAGCAGACGGCCAGTACATTGTGGCTGGAGCAGCAGCGTGAGAGAGAATATCAGCAGCACCGTAAGCGTGTAGCAGAGCAGAAGGCATGTATTGATAACAAACCACCATGCTCACAGAGCCTGAGTAATAAAAGAGCGTTAATGGAAGAAGAACGGCGCAAGCGAATAGAAGGAGAGAACAGACGATTGGTTGCGAATATGGCCATTATTATGGAAAGGGGTGGTGGAATTGATAACAAAGAACCATGGCGCAGTACTAATGGAGCTCGTGATGCCGAACGTCGCCGAGAAAGGGAACGTCAACGCATTGCTGAAGAAAATATGAAAATGCTTAAACGTTTACAGGGGACAAAATCTGTTTATTCTGTTGAAAAATGGGAGGCAGATCGAGAAGTTAATGAAGAGTACGTGGCACGCTTAAGCCGGTATACATATGAGCCTTCAAGTTCTCACGAAACCTATGATGATGAGTGATGTATGAGTTGACATTCATTTGTTTTTCTATTATTATATACCTGTGCTTATTTGTAGGTTTCTTTTTATCATGCTCTAGTGCCAAATATGTACATGTATAAACTAGATGATTACCACGATTATATAATATTGTGTTAGTCAAAGAATTGTTTTTTTTTTTTTCAGTTGCACTTCGTAGAACAACAAAAATTAAAGACATTTTCATATACAAGAAAATGACCACATGGAAAAAAAAAAAAGAGAGGAAACATATCACTTTTGTTGTTGTTCTTGTTTTCACCTAAAAGAAAAATAGAAGCATATATTCATATGAAAATTCACGTAATTATTATTTTTTCTTTCTTTTTTCTTTTTTTTTCTTTTCTTTTTTTTTTCTGGTTGATGCTGACTTTATGTATACCCATAGAGACGAACGGGTAGGGGGTGTTCGTCACTTTCACCTAAAGTTGCAAAAAGAGGTGGGGGAAAGAAAGGTGATAAATGAGGGAACACAATATAGAGAAGAAAGGGAATATGGGACAGAAACCACCTGAGAAAAATATAGAGTTCGCGGATGATGAAATTATAGGTGTTGTTACTACACCAGGAAATACTAATACTTCGAGTACGATGGAAAAAAATGCATTTAGTCCCATAATCTGTAATTCACAAGAAGAACAACAAGAATTGGAAGAGGTTGGACAACATCATCATCATCATTGTGATAATCATCAACTAAATAAACGACACAAAGGTATCTTTGGAGTTTTTCTTCTTATTCTACACACAGTTATACCTCATGGTGGTCTTCTTTCTAATAGTTTTAACCTTGCTTCCGCTTCTTTAGGGGCTGGTATTATTACATTACCGTGGGCTTTTCGTGCTACTGGTATAATAATGGGAGTTATTTATCTTACTCTTATGACGTTATTTACAGTATATACTATTACAATAATGGGATATGTAATGAAAAAAACAGGATACAGGGCATTTGAACAAATGTCAAGAGGAGTTTTGGGACGCGGTGCTGATTATTTAATGGCTCTCGTTATGGGAGTAAGTTGTTTTGGTGCAGCTGTAGCGTATGTTATTGCTACAGAAAGTTTAATTACACCAGTGTTAAAGCGATCTCCGGTTACACCACAATTTTTAAAGACTGAAAGTGGAATTCGACTTTCTACATGTGGTGTATGGCTTATTGGAATGCTTCCATTGGTAATCCCTAAAAAAGTTAATACACTACGATACTTTTCTGCAATTGGGGTAAGTTTTGTAGTATATTTTGCCATTACAGTTGTGATACATTCATGCCAAAAAGGACTTCCCCGACGTTCAGAAGTTGTTTTTGTGGAAAAGGGGAATGTAGCGTTAGAGGGTCTTGGTGTTTACGTTTTTTCTTATCTTTGTCATGCTGTGGCGTATCAGGTATATTTTGAAATGAAAGTTCCAAGTGTGAAACAACTCGTACTCGCCACTACCATGGGAATGACATTTTGTTCCTTATTATATCTTTTGGCTGGCGTCTTTGGCTACATGGAGTTTGGAAATGATATTGAAGAATCTATACTTTACATGTTTGATCCCATTGAAGAGCCAATGATGATGGTAGGATATATTGGACTTATTATTAAATTATGTGTATCATACGCATTAAACATGATTCCTTGCCGTAATACAGTATATTACATAATTGGATGGGATATTGATCGTCTACCATACTGGAAACACATTATTACTGTAACTATAATCTCTGTTATCGTTTTGGTGTGCGGTATCTTTATTCCAAGAATTAGCACAGCATTAGGACTCGCAGGTGCTGTTTGTGGTGGGTTTATTGGTTTTATATATCCAGCATTATTTTTTATGTACTCTGGTGGGTGGACATTGGTAAAAGTTGGTTGGTTCCATTATATAATGACTTATTTATCACTTTTAATAGGTGTGGTAAGTGTTGTCTTTGGCACTGGTGCAACTATATATTCCACCTTTGGCAAGAGCTAAGGTGATGAACAACAAAAGAAAACGTTTGAACAAAAAAGACATTTCTGTTGAAAAAAACGAAGGCGAGAAGAATAACAAAGTTTAAAAAAAAAAAAAAACTTCAAAAAAAGTTTCGCGAATGTAAAAGAAAAAAAAAAAAGACAGGGTGGGGACCATGGTGTTCCGTTAACGTAAAGAACTGTAAACCTTTATAGAAGTACCCATAACCCATTTCACTAAATGTGAAAAGTCCTTTTTATTATTCTGTTTCTTTTTCCAAAAATAACAGCTAGTCTTTTACTGTATGAAACGGGCTTAATAATAATAAAAACCAATAATCAAATTAATAAAAAATACTGTAAAGGTTTTAAAGAGAACTTATTACAAAATGAAGTCAAACACCATCTGTGTATGATAAAAAAAAAAAAATGTTATTCTGTGTTGTTCAAACTGATTACTTCTACATATTCCAAGTATTTCTGTATTTTCAATATCCTTCCTACCCAAGTAACAGTCTTGGGTAACCACCAAACTGCCAACTAAATTTACCATTCGGAAAATATGTTAGACTATCGTAATTACATCTAAAACAACACAAAAGAAAGCAGGAATTAAATTACTCCATTAGCGAAACAATGAAAAAAAATAAAATGTTACTCTTAAATCGAAACAAGTAAAAACACACACACACACACACAAAAAGTTGTTAACATCCAAGACTCACTAAATTTGGTTTCTCGTGATTAAAAAACACAAAATATTTCCACTGTTCTCATTCTTCATTTTATTAAAATATAACTTAAAAGAACAAGATCACCTAACTACACCTAAACCACATAAAATGTTTCGCTCTGTTTCCCGTTTCGCTGGCAAGGACATCCGTTTCGGCACGGAGGCCCGCCAGGCGATGCAGCGCGGTGTGCAACGTGCTGTTGACGCCGTTGCCACGACCCTCGGCCCCAAGGGCCGCAATGTGATCATTGAGCAGTCGTACGGTGCACCAAAGATCACAAAGGATGGTGTGACGGTTGCGAAGGCAATTGAGTTCAAGGACCCGTTTGAGAACATGGGTGCACAGCTCGTTCGACAGGTGTGTAACAAGACCAACGATCTTGCTGGTGACGGTACGACGACCTCTGCTGTACTTGTGTCGAGCATCTTCAGTGAGGGCCTCAAGTGCATCGCCACTGGCACGAACCCGATTGACATGAAGCGTGGTATGGACCGTGCGGTGGAAGTGATCCTGAAGAGCATTGCAGAGCAGAGCCGCAAGGTGACGAGCACAGAAAACATTGTGCAGGTTGCCACGATCTCGGCCAACGGTGACAACGAGCTGGGCAAGCTGATTGGACAGGCCATGGAGAAGGTCGGCAAGGATGGCGTGATCACGACGCAGGACGGCAAGACAATGACGACGGAGCTGGAGGTGGTGGAAGGCATGAGCATTGACCGTGGCTATCTCAGCCCATACTTCGTGACGGACGCGAAGACACAGAAGGCGGAGCTGGAGGAGGCCTTTGTGTTGGTGTCAGCGAAGAAGATCAGCAACATCCACACGATTCTTCCGACACTGAACCACGTGGTGCGCAGTGGTCGCCCGCTGCTTATTATCGCCGATGACGTGGAAAGCGAGGCGCTGACGACGATGATCTTCAACAAGTTACAGGGAAAGCTTAAGATTATGTGCGTGAAGGCACCTGGTTTTGGCGACAATAAGGCAGCCATGTTGCAGGACATTGCTATCTTCACTGGTGCACGGCTTGTTGGTGAGGAGGGCAGTGGCGTGGAGCTTGATGCGGAGAACTTCGATGCCACCATTCTTGGCAGCGTGAAGAAGGCGACGGTGACGAAGGATGACACAGTGCTGCTGAATGGTGGCGGTGAGGCAAACGTTGTGAAGGAGCGCGTGGAGCTATTGCGTGGACTGATTGAGAACGAGACCAGCGACTATAACCGCGAGAAGTTGCAGGAGCGTCTGGCCAAGCTGAGTGGCGGTGTTGCGGTGATCAGAGTGGGCGGTGGATCGGAGGTGGAGGTGAACGAGAAGAAGGACCGCATCACAGACGCCCTCTGCTCGACCCGTGCTGCGGTGCAGGAAGGCATTGTCCCCGGTGGCGGAGCTGCGCTGCTGCGTGCGAGCAACGCACTTGACGCCCTTCTCGCTGACGCGTCACTCACGGCGGACCAGCGCACCGGTGTGCAGATCATCCGCAATGCCGTCCGTCTCCCTGCACATAAGATTGTGTCGAACGCGGGCAAGGAGGGTGCCGTGGTTGTGGAGAAGATCCTGGAGAACGGTGACGCCGCCGTGGGCTACGACGCACAGCGCGACTGCTATGTGAACATGTTCGACGCCGGCATCATTGACCCCGCGCGTGTTGTCCGTGTGGCGATCACCGACGCCGCCTCTGTCGCTGGCCTGATGATGACCGCCGAAGCCGCCGTTGTGGATCTCCCGAAGGAGGAAAGCCCAGCAGCCGGTGGTATGGGTGGTATGGGAGGAATGGGCGGTATGGGTGGCATGGGTGGTATGTACTAGTGTTCACATCTTGAACTGGTTTCATACATACACTGATGCCATCTACGAGCAAAAACAGACTTTTCACCTATTACTATTTTATCACCGAAAAATTTAACAGCTGTTTTTTTTTCTATTTTGACCTTGACAAGTAGGGATAAGAGTGTGCAATGTGAGAGCGTCTGACCCACTTGTTATCCCACTATTTCGTGCACTATTTCTATTATTCGTGAATCTGCATGAGGGTGGTGTCGCAATGAGTGATGTGGGAGGTGGGGTTGGGACCTTCCTTGTTCCCTTGACTAGTGGTTTCTCGTCTTGATTCTTACGCACACTTTTTTTTTTTTT
>NW_021639844.1:559956-560685 GCF_002087225.1 Trypanosoma theileri
TCGAGTGTACGTGATGTGAGTGGTAGTGCTGGAATTTCTTTTTTTTTTTTCTTTACTTTTTCCTTTAGAGAAAGGCAAATCTGTATTCATACAATGGGATTCAGTACTGGACTCTTCGATTGCTTTAATGACTGTGGAAGCACCTTAGATGTATGGTGTTGCTTCTCATGCAATGTTAGCCGCCAGTATAATGCTGCTAATGGAGTTCCTAATGAATGTTCGTTCTGCTATTGTCTCTTTTCTTGCTTCTGTCCTACTATATCAACTTGTTGTTTACGTCAGAAAGTCTCTGACAGGTACTCCCTTGGAGAAGGGTTCTGTACAACGTTTTTGGCTGGATGGTGCTGTACTGTATGCTCTGCATGTCAGACTCATCGTGAACTGACATTGCGCGGTGCAAACCCTGGTGGCTGTTGTTGCAGTCCCAGTACCTCGCAAATGAAATAACTCCTTTAGTTTATATATGTTTATTATTATTTTTTTTTTTTGTTCAGGGGTCTTTAAATATGATGTGAGTGCGCTCATACATTAGAATATGAGAAGGGACAATTTATTTCATTCATAGTGCATTTTTAGTAGGTTGTAGTACTGACGTTTTTTTTTTTTTTTTTTTTTGAGCGTCTTTATTTATTTCTGTTGTTTGAGCTCGCTTGTATATTGATTGTTGTTGAATTTGTTTTCGAGTGTACGTGATGTGAGTGGTAGTGCTGGAATTTCTTTTTTTTTTTT
>NW_021639844.1:562482-565940 GCF_002087225.1 Trypanosoma theileri
ATGATGACCGCCGAAGCCGCCGTTGTGGATCTCCCGAAGGAGGAAAGCCCAGCAGCCGGTGGTATGGGAGGAATGGGCGGTATGGGTGGCATGGGTGGTATGTACTAGTGTTCACATCTTGAACTGGTTTCATACATACACTGATGCCATCTACGAGCAAAAACAGACTTTTCACCTATTACTATTTTATCACCGAAAAATTTAACAGCTGTTTTTTTTTTCTATTTTGACCTTGACAAGTAGGGATAAGAGTGTGCAATGTGAGAGCGTCTGACCCACTTGTTATCCCACTATTTCGTGCACTATTTCTATTATTCGTGAATCTGCATGAGGGTGGTGTCGCAATGAGTGATGTGGGAGGTGGGGTTGGGACCTTCCTTGTTCCCTTGACTAGTGGTTTCTCGTCTTGATTCTTACGCACACTTTTTTTTTTTTCTCTTCTCTTTTTCTTTTTCTTTTCGTTTTGTTGTGTGTTTTATACTTTTTTTTATTTTTTTTTTTCTTCTTTAGTCGTTGAAGAAAAGTTTCTTTTTTCGTTTGTTCAATGGGTTTTAGTTCTGGTATTTTTGATTGTATGACAGACCGTAACGGATGTCTGGAGAATGCTTTCTGCCTTACGTGCAACGTTAGTCGTCAATATAATTCAGTTTAAGGTGTTCCAGACCAGTTTTCACTTCCATATTGTTTGTTTACCGCTTTTTGTCCTGTGATTTCAATGTGGTGTTTGCGACATCAAGTGTCTGAAAAGTATAAGCTTGAAGAAAGTCTACCTGAAACGATTTTGTTGGGATGGTGCTGTTTTCCTTGTTCTGCGTGTCAGACGCATCGTGAACTGACGATGCGCGGTGCGAATCCTGGGAATTGTTGCTTTCCCCCCAGCACCGCACAGATGAGGTAAACCCCCTGGAATCTATTTAAAGTTTGTTTATAAGTTTTATTTTCGGGAAATTTCTTTTAAGGAGATTTTTTTTTTTTTGTTTACAACTTTTGTTAGGCAAATGGTAATCTCTTTGGTTTTGGGAATTTAATAGTTTTTTTTTTTTTTTTAAAGGGAAATTGTGAACAAGGTCGGTGTGTATTTTTTTTTTTCTTTCTGTTGTTTGAACAGGGTGTGATGTTGATTGTTGTTGAATTTGTTGTCGAGTGTACGTGATGTGAGTGGTAGTGCTGGAATTTCTTTTTTTTTTTTTTTTTACGTTTTCCTTTAGAGAAAGGCAAATCTGTATTCATACAATGGGATTCAGTACTGGACTCTTCGATTGCTTTAATGACTGTGGAAGCACCTTAGATGTATGGTGTTGCTTCTCATGCAATGTTAGCCGCCAGTATAATGCTGTTGCTGGGATTCCTAATGAATGTTCATTCTGCTATTGTCTAGGAGTCTGTTTTTTCCCTGTGCCCGCCATGTGTTGTTTACGCCAAAGAGTCTCCGAGAAATATTCCCTCGGAGAAGGCTGCGTGACGACGTGTTTGGCCTCCACATGTTGTACTGTATGTTCTGCGTGTCAGACCCATCGTGAACTGACCTTTCACGGTGCAAACCCTGGTGGCTGTTGTTGTGAAACTTCTCTTAGGGGAGAGAGTCAAGTGTTGCACCACCAGAATCGTTATACCATTGTGTAAATGGTCTCTTCTTTCTCTTGTGTGTCTGCGTATCGCTCATCTGTAGTTTGTAACCTATATTAGTGTTTTGATAGTGTTCCTACTATTTTTTTTTTCCCCTTTGTTTTAAATTTTTTTTTTTTTTGTCAGGATTAGCTCTCACTCCCTAAAAAAGAGAGAGAAAGAGAACTGTGGGAGTGAACTGTAATCGCGGTGTGTAATGTTAATACTCTCTCTGCGTCAGTTGTGGGGTTGAGAGCGGGGTTTTCTACTTCTTCACCTTACCCGCAGTACTTCAGGGAGCTGATAAGGAGCAGGGAAGGGGGTGGTAGTAGTAATGGTGATGGAAGGAAAATAAAAAATTAAAAAAAGAAGTGTATAGAATTGTTTGTTTCTTTTTTTTTTTTTTACTTTGGTTACAACAACGGTATTTCAATTAAATTCTTTGATTTGTATACATATATGTATATATATATATATTTTCTTTTTCTCTTTTTATTGGGGATGTAGGTTAGTTTAGATAATGGGTTTGGCACTTTGTCATCTCTTTCCTCGTGATGTTGTACTGCAGGCCGCTTTGTTATTTCTTCTAGTCTCATGTGTTCTGCAAGGGATAGTGGTTGGGAACTACGGGAAAGATACGGCAACGGGTACTATTACTTTGAAGGGTCAAAGTACAGGTGCATCAGATGCAGTTCATATCGCTACAAAACCACTAATATATACCAATAATGGAACTCATGTATGTGAAATGTCATCAAATGTAGATCTTGTTTATGTGGATTGTGCACGTTTTGTGGAAGGATTTCATGCGGTTTGTGGACTTTTCTTGTCTAGTTTTATTTCTAGCGTAGTGGTATTAATTTTTTGTTCGTTTTGTGTAGTTCCTTTAAGTAAGACAACCACAATATTAATCGCTACTGTGTTTGTTCTTTTTCTTATTCCAATTTCACTACACTCAGCGGCAATTGGAATGTTTTTTTCTCCTTGTGTACGATATGCACGAAGTACTGTAGGACGTGTTATTTTTGCTGGTGAAGATGTTAAATTTCATCGTTCTCATTTATCGAATGTTGCTGTTGCCTCTGAGGCGTGTTTGGGTGTTGGGTTTCTCTTTACACTTATGCGATTTGTGTTGGCTGTACTATTCCGACAGTCTGTGAAGCGACGTGCTATTGTGCGGCGGGATATTGGACATTTAATGCAGCGCCATATTGTGAATGATGATTGGGAGCGACAGCGGGCGGTGTTGCAGTCGCATGCGCGGAGTGTGCAGTTGGAGATGGTCATTCGTGCCGATGATGATGATAATAATAAGAATGCCTCAGATGGTAATAATGAAGAGAAAAAGAAAAAGAGAAAGCGGGAGATATTTGAATCTCCTGCTACAGCGACAATGACGACAACGACGACGACAGCGACAGGTCTTTGTAGTGCTGGTGGAGATGTTGGTAGTGTTAGTGCTGCTGTGGCGGCCGCAGGAACAGGATTAAGTAATAATAATAATAATAATAATAATAATAATAATAATAATAATAATAATAATAATAATAATAATAATAATAATAATAATAATAATAATAATAATAATAGGGGAAAAGGTGGAGATGTTAGGAATTCCTCCTTGCATGAGTCCGATGCGGAGTTCACATTTAGACCCTCTCGAGCACACTCCACCATCTTTAATGATACAATACGACAGGTGAGCAATTCTTCACCAGCTGCTGAGCCATTTTATGCCTCTCGTACGGATACAGGTACGTATAGTTAAAGAGTGTGATAATATGATGATATCTTCGGTTTTTTTTTTTTCTTTTTGGTTTTATTTTCTTTTTTTCATGTGATTTTTTTTTTTT
>NW_021639844.1:567169-567498 GCF_002087225.1 Trypanosoma theileri
TTTTTTTTTTTTTTTTTTTAGTGCCGTTTTCTTTTTTTCTTCTTGGCAACGCCGTGTGAGCGATGTGATCTTGCTGCTATTTATTCCATTGCAAACTGCGTACAAATCAGTTTGTAATCCTGCTTCTCGCACCTGATTTTTGTCGAATGTTTTTAAAAGGGTGTAGGTGGATCTCTCTTTGTTTGTTGTATCCTTTTATTTACGTGAATGTGTTTTTTCTCTTCCGAGGTTTTCTTTTTTTTTTTTTTTTCTTTCTTGTTTTCTTCATTCTTACTCTCATTATTTTAATACCATTTCTATGCGTTCCTATATGGAGAACCTCAATGTTT
>NW_021639844.1:567953-576979 GCF_002087225.1 Trypanosoma theileri
GCACGCGAGGCATTTCTGCTCCTTCTGCGGTAAATTTGCCTTCCGCCGAAAGGCTGTTGGCATCTGGCGCTGCGATGGCTGCAGCAAGACAATGGCCGGCGGCGCCTACACACTGAGCACACCTAACAACAGCACCGTCCGCTCCACCGTCCGCCGTCTGCGTGAGCTGAAGTAAGAAACAGGTGTGAGAAAGAAAAAAAAAATAGGGGAAGAAATTACAAAAAATAAGAAAAAAAAAAATGAATGAAAAGTTTAGAGAAAAAGAAAAAGAATAGATTTTTTTTTTTGTTCTTTTTTCTTTTTCTTCTTTGCGATTCTAATTTTTTTTTTTTATTATTTTCCCCTATTTTTTTTTTTTTCATGTCGTTTCTTATTTTTGTCTTTTTTTTTTTGTACCCACTGGCCCTTAGTGAGAATACATGAGATGGAGTTTCTTGAGGTGATTCGTTTCTTCGAGTATGTGCTTTGATGTGTGGATTCATTTTTGTTTCATTTTTCTGAAGTTGGACTCTTTATGTCAGTGTTACCACAGTACCACGATTCTATTTTTTTTTTCTTTTTTTCTCACATTGGTGGGAGAAGAAGAATAAAAGTTGAAAGCTATGAGAGTAGTGATTCTGGTAGATGAGGTTTTGACATTGACAGAAGAAGAACTATTTCTATTTATATTTTATGACCCTTGCGTTTTTAAATTCTCAGTATAGACTGAGAAGAGAAATAATGAAAGAAGATGAGGGAGAAATATTTCTCCCCCATTTCTTACTCCTTTGTTTTTATATATTTTTTTTTTTTTTTTTTTTCTTTCTCTCTTTCGTTTTATTATTATTTTTTTTTTCTCGGTAGGGAGTGTAGTAGTTAATCTTGCAAATAGAAGAGATATAAATAATACTTTTCTATGGAGCCTCTTCTTGTGCTGTTTAATGAGTCAAGTGAGGAACTAAACACACTATATCGGGCAGCACTACAGAAAGATGATGATGGAAATAACCGTGAAGCAAGAATAGACGCTTTCCGTGTATTGCATGATTGTTTCACCGCACACACAAACAGAATGAATAGTGAGATGAGTGCCTGTAAGAGTGATATCGAACGGGAAGCGGATGATCTTGAAGAGGAAGTGGCCGAATTAGAGGCAGAACTGCAAATGCTACGCAATACCACAGAAGGACGAGTCCATGAATTAAATTATATAATCGTACCACCATTAGCACTAACGACAACAACAACAACAGACTCAACACTTCCATTATCAGCAGAGAGTGAAGGAGTGATGGAGGCCTATCAAACATTTATGACCCATTTAGCAGATTTTACAGCTCAATTATCGGTAATGCGTGCGGCATTGCAGGGATTACTTTCACAATCCGCACTTCAAGTCGTCTCTTCAACTTCTCTTACGGCCTGGTGTGGAGTTACCAACAGGGAAACATGGACAACCCGAGAGAAACAATTACATGCTGCTTGGAAAACAGTAGTGGAAAAGGCAGGACCTGCAGGAATAGTAACAGGAGATGCTATTCTTTCCACCGCACAAGATTTATTAACGTCAGTTATACAATTGGGAAAACGTGCATTAAATCGTGTTGCTTTTGGAATAAAGGAACGTGAAGTACGAGAGAGAAATTTAAAACAATTTGAGACAAATCAACATCGTCTGGTATTATGGTGTCGTCAACAACAGGCAAATCTTGCGGCATTAAATGATCCAGATCATATTCAAGAGTTCTGTGCATTATTGGTAGAATACTTTAGGGACATGACGGGTAACTATAAAGCTTTACTAGAAACAGCGGAGTCCTTATTGGATAATGCCACCGTACAAGAGAAAATACTAGAAGTAAATGAGACATGGGTACACCTACAAGTAAATACTTTAGAAAGATTACAACAAACATTATATGAGGTGAATGAAAAAGCTGTTTTGGAAGAACATGTAGAAGAGCATACAAGTTTCTGTTTACAATTGGGTTCTTTTATAGAAGAAATTTTAAATTCTTTAACAGCTATACGCGATACAACCTCACCATTACATCAACGTTCTCTTGCTCTTGCACATGATTGTGAAGCTTTACGTGAACTTTTACCTGAACATGATGATCTCTGTAAGCGTCTTCTTGATTTTGCTGGACGCATGCGAATTCAACGAGAAGCTTACAATTGTTATCGAGCCGCAGCACTCTCTCGTGTAACTTATTTAACATCTTCTTCAGATATGGCTGCAGAAGCAGGACGTCGAAAGGAAGAATTTGAAAGTTGTGTAGAGGAATTACAATTATGGGCAGATGAGAAATCAAAAACAGACTCCTGGAGAGATATTCGTGATCAAATAGGAAATATCAAGACCTTATTACAAGGAGAGCAAGAGTTTACTGATTTGGTAAATAAGAGAGATGAACTTGAAAAAAGGAATAGAGGAAAAAAGAGATGATCTTTTAGAGTGTGATTGTAGGGAAGTTTGCATATTATCTCCTCCCCCTCCCCTCAAGAAAAAGAAACGAAAACGAGAAACGACCAACATATGGGTATGGGCTTGTATTTTTATTTTTAATTATCTTTTGAGAGCAAAAAAAAAAAAAAAAAAAAAATAAAAATAAAAAAATAAATGAGAGCCATTTTTTATTTTTTTTTTTGTATAAATAATGATGGCTCTTTTTCTTTTTTAAAATTTCTTCTGCCTTTTATAATATAGACCACTGGGTTGGCCTTACCTCCACTCCTTACGTATATGCCATCCAGCGTTATTAGTCAAGATGATTCATATCAAACTTCTTCTTATGCTGATCCAATCCCACAGAGTGTTCGCCTAGATAGTGAGGAGGCATTCGCCCTGCAATTGTGGATTTCACGTATTCGATACTCAGATGAAAGTAATAACTTGCCGCCTCTTTATATTCCTACGGAGTCATCATCATCATCATCATCACTGAAAGAGAAAACAACACAATTAACATTAAAAGAGGAAAAAGTAAAAGAAATCGTACCATTTGGTCCCGCACTTCCTCCAGGATGGTATATGGATGTGAATGATCCAGTTTTATTAACATATGATCCATACTTTGGAACTCACACGGCGGGAACAAATGTGATGGCAGCACCAATCTTCACAGCAAAGGAGGGACGATATTACGCCAATGACGCACTTCCGCTTTGTCGCGTTGGGGCCCATTCACTTAAATCACATCCACCTGAAGGTTTATTTATGAAGTCCGCTGAGAGTGGGCCGGTGAATTGGATGCATCCACACTCTTTTGTAGCCCAACGCTCTATTCATGCTGGTGAAGTTATTGCCATGGATGTTTCAGAACTTTCTATTGTGGAGGATTCACTGGTGTGGCGTTTTTTACCTCCACCATCATTTACATATAGAATGCAAATGAAAAAGTATGATAACAAGACAAACAATACCAATAATAAAAACATTTATATTGGTAAAAGTGAGACGCACACAGTATTATCTTCTTCTAAACTTGCAAATATCGCACGTCAAATTGTGCTTCGCGCTAATTCTTTACAAAATGGAAAAGTAAGACTAATTGAAACAGGATATGCACAGTTTATCTCTTCATTTATAATATCTTATGGAGATTTGGAACTTCTTCCTGTTAATTCGGATATTAATGAACATCTTTTACATCTAGGATTGTGTGATAAGTCTCCTTTTACAGTACGAAGTAAAACATTACGTCGTTCACAGATTGCTGAGAAATTTATTGAAAAATGGTGTACATCATTAGAAGACATGATTTTTTTAAACAAAGAACTACGAGAAACCTCTTTATTGCTTCTTCAATGTATTCCACCAGTACTGTTAGATTGTATGCAAAAAGATGCAACAGCGGTTGGTGGTTGTTTGTTTTTAAATAACAGAAACGATACGCTTGTGATGTTACACTGTGGATTTTTTCGTAGAATGGGTTTACATCAACCTGATCGTCTGGCACGACTATTGTGGACTTTTTCACGTTATGCTATTCCTATTCAGGTACCAGATTTACCAATGCGAAGTGGATGTTTTCCATTCTTGCGACTTATTCCACATGAATGTCGCCCTAATAGTTTTATAATGTTTTTGGATTCACCAGCATCCCATTGCTATGGAAAAGAGGGATTTTTTAATTATAACACTGTTAGCACCCGATATGATAATGATAATAATAATAATAATGAAAATAATAATGACAATAACAACAATAAGAAGAAGAAAGAACTTTTACCATGGGGATCTCCTTGTTCAGATCGTATTTTTCTTCCTTCTGTAGCCGTATTAGTGGCATGTCGAGATATTACTAAAGGAGAGTGTATTTATCGAAGTTTCTTTGGATCATCCTATATGACTCAACCACAACGATTACAATTTTTAAAATATTTTTTTTGCGGTATACCAAATATTGATAAACATATTCATACTGGTTGTTCATGTCGATGGTGCGTAAAGGAGTTAGATTACGCTCGTGCCTTTCGTTGTCCCAAATGTCCTCGTGATTGTGGTGTTATTTGCCCTCCTGGTGATTGTAGTCGATTGGATGAGTGGATCTGTTTACAGTGTGGTTACCATCCAAATATGAATGAAATTCATCTTTGCCTTGATGAAGAGCAGGAATTATCAACTGTTAAAGCGGATAAAACAAGTGGTTTGGTACGTTTACTTCAAGCAAATTATGTTCACTACAGTCATGCATTAGTGTTTAGAAAAATAGATACATGGTGTCAAAAAGCATGGCAAGAACATGATGCCTCCATGTGTCTTGAATACCTTGATATTATGCATAAGAGTGTACATCGTGTATTGAATCCATGTGATCCTCAATTAGCACAAGTTCATGAATTTACGGCGCAGGTAAATCATGCAGTGGGTTCTGCACACACAGCACGATATGAGTACTTTTTGGCATTGCAGATCAGATTGCGTGCTGGGATGCGGTATGCACACTGGACACGTAAGACGTGGTTTATGGCAGCAGAGAAGTCTTTGGCGGAGTTTTTGGATAGTGTCTAGATTGGGGGAAACCTTTTGACATATTATCTTTACAAGTATCGATTATAAAGATGATGATTATGATGATGACAACAAGAAAGCAATATGAAGGAGAAAAAAGAAAAGAAAGAGAGGCAAAAGAAAAAAAAAGCAAAAGAAACTACCGAAAAAAGAAGAAAGAAAAACACACATACAGGAAAAAAAGGTTGAGAAATCTATTACCTTTGATTTCCTTTTATATATATATATATGTTTTTTGGTTTATTTCCTGTTCTTTCCATTCCTTTTTCTCTGTATACACTATCTCTTTTTCTTTTTTTTTTTTCTCTTCTTCTTTTTATGAATCACATCTTTTAGAGTAGGACAGTGTGTTAGTTTCTTCTTCTTCATCTCCTGTCTCTCTCACTCTCTCATTTATATTCATTCATTGATTCACTCACTCACTCACCACACCTATCTATCTATCTATCTATTTATTTATCTTTATCTTTGTGGAGTTTGTGTGAATGCCCCCAAAGACTGCGCGTGTGGGGAGGACCAAGTCGGTCGCGGCGCCGAGCGACCCGATGGCGGACCTCACGGCCGTCGCCCCCGTCCACGCGACCCTCGCGGCGGCGGAGCGGCAGCGGAATTATTTTCAGGTCGAGCGCGACAAGGTGCAGGCGTATTGGGATCTCGCCCGGCGGGAGGTCGCCAACCAGCAGGACGCCCTTCTCAACGCCGAGGCCTCCCTCGAGGAGATGGAACGGGCCCATCAGGTCGAGATGAAAGTCTACAAGCAGAAGGTGCGGCACCTGTTGTATGAACATAAGATGAAGGTGAAGTCCTGTAAGGAAGAGAGTGATCGGATGTTGAAGGAGGCAGAGGAAAAACATCAGAAGCGGATGAATAATATTCGAACCCTTATGCAGCAACATACCAAACAACTGGAAACGGGAGCGGAGAATTATGAGATGAAAATTGAGGAACAACGGGACTCTCATAATTATATGGTTACAGCAACAAAGAAACAGAGTCATGAAAAAGAACTCGCCCGTCAACAGGCCGCGTATGATGCTAAACTCAAGGCTTTACGAGATGAATTAGAATTACGTCGACGTGCAGAAATTCATGAAATTGAAGAGCGAAAGAATGAACATATTAATGCTCTTATTCAACAACATGAAGCGAAATTTCAAGAAATGAAAGCTTACTACAATCAAATTACTACTAATAATTTAGAGATTATTCAATCTCTAAAAGAGGAAATAGCTCAAATGAAGAAAAATGACGAACATAACGAAACACTAATGTATGATATTGATCGTGAAAATCAAAATTTAGTGGCCCCTTTAGAGGAGGCTCAACGTGAAGTAGCAGAATTACAACAAAAACGAAAACAATATGAACAAGATAAACGTAGTCTTGGTATGACTCGTGCTAAATTACGTTCACTACGTGAAGAAATATGGCGTTTACGAGAGGAACATAAAGCTCTAGAAGAACGTTATTCTCGCGTTCATCAAGAACGGGAAGAACTTAAATCTAAATTCGAGTCTGCTCTTCGTCAAGCGATGGAAGTAGTGGAAGAACGTAATGAAGTACTACAACAGAGATTAATTGAATCACACGCACTGGTAGAAGAAAGAGATGCACAGTTGGATGGTGTACTTAATGCAATGCATCTTGAACCTGCTGCATTAGATCTTATCGCCACTGAAGTGGATCGTACCTTAGAGAGGAAGAATCAGATGATTAAGGATTTGCATTTTGAGTTGAAAAAGGGAGAGAAACTACTAAACGCTACACTTGTTGAGTTAGAAAGACGTTGTCAGGCAGTGAATCTCCCGCCACTTCCTCGGGATACTTTCTTTTAAACAGATAGTTCCTTTTTATTATTATTATTATTATTATTATTATTATTCTCTTTATTGGTACATAGTCTGTAAGTGTTCGTGTCTGTGTGTGTGTGTGTTTATTTAAATGAGTAATATAAATATACGTAGAGGTGATGTAGCTATGCGTATGGAATTATTTATTCATTGCTTGATTCTGTTGAACTTTGTGTTTGTGTTCTTCGTTCCCTTAAAAAGAAAGAGAAAAATTCGAGTACAAGAAGGGTGACGAATCGATGTACAGTTTGGTGTGAACAGTCCTAGACTCATGTTTAAATAGATGCGTGTGATTTCTACTACTACTACTACTACTACAGCACGCCTTTTTATTATATTTTCTTTTTCTTTGCAATAGTGTATCTTATTGCTTGATTCTTCAATTATTATTGATATGACTCTTATTCTTGTATTTGCTTTTTTATTTATTTTTGGTTTTGCATTGGCTGATGTACCTCTTTTTCTTTTTCTTTTTTTTTTGCCTTCATCTTTTTTTTTTCATTTATTAGTTGCCTGGCAACACCACCTTATACACACAGATACAAGGTGAAAGAGAGATAACTAGAGAGAGAGAAAAAAGGGTAGATTCGACAGACAAAAACAAAAAAGAGACAATTGTCAATCATAAACTCTTTCACCAAACTCCCCTTCCCCCTTCTAGAGAGAAAAAAAATACACAATAAGACAATGAGTCGCCCAACCCATTTGGGTGTTCTTTGTGTTGATGTGAATGAGTTACTACGAGCCCACAACCGATTGAAAGTAAAACGGCGTGATAATATGTTGTTGTATCGCAAATCATATCTTATCACCGATCCGCTGCCGCCCACGACTACTCCACACTCATCTGTGGGTAAACGAACACCGTCTAACTCCCCATCACGTAACTCTAATGCCGGTACACGATTAAGCCGGAAGAGTAGTACCTGCACACCGAGGAGACACAGAGGATCAAGAAGAAGAAGTAGTAGCAGTAGAAGGAAAAGAGGAGATAAAGATCAAAGTGATAATGATAGTGAGTCTGGTGCATATCCGCTTGAGTCTGAGGTGCATGAAGTAGCATTAATTACCAGCGGTGTATCTACACCCAAGAGATCCAGTAGTAAAATAGATTCTGCTCGCAGAAAACCGTACAAGATGATTACCGCAACTCCAGAGGAAGAGGGAAACAATTGTAGTACATCTGTTTCTGGCTGGCACAGTAAAAAACGTATTTCCTCACCATTACAAGGATCACATGATGGACACGAACAAGAAGGATTAGAGACTTCACAGAGAGATCATCATGTCACCTTAGAGGGTTATTTTATTCCAGGAAATAGTCGTGATCATGTGGAAGGAAAAGTGAATGAGTCAAAGATGCAAGATCAAGAACGACCAGGAGAGTATAAATACAGTCAAGATAATCAAACAGAAGAGAAGAAACAAAAAGAACAAGAAGAAGAAGAAGAAGAAGAACAACAACAACAACGGTCTCAGTTATCATCTTCTGATCCACGTTCAAGTATATCGGAATCTGCTCAACGAACCATTAATTCTCTTTTAGCATCTATGCAACAGCGTGTTTGGGAAAATGCCCACAAAATGCGTTCATCCCCATTGGGAAGCTACCGTGAAAGTGAGAGAGTTAAATATGGGAGGAGTAACTATGATGGAGATTATGAATACAGTCGAGAAGAAGAAAATAACAGCAAGACGAATAGTAGTAATCCTGAAAATAGTTCAGATACTCTTCATGTGACGATGGTTGGTCCAATGGGAGTGGGTAGTGTACCACCCTCACCAAACCCATGGTCCCGTCCACGAATTCAGTCTCTTTCTCCCTCTCGTCGTTCACCAATTCCCACAAATAATGCGATGGCTGCTATCTGTAATACACCACACCATCATATGCTTGACAAGAATGGTAAAGAGAGGGTTTTGGTAATGGGAGTTGTACCGACAATACCCAAACCTGTTGTTAAACCACCACTTCGTGCAGTACGAGAAGGTGCGACAACGACGACAACAACGACGACGACATTACCACCAGTTTTTCGAAGAGTCGCACGTGTTGCTGCGGCACCCAGCAGAAGACCTAAACGTTTTTGAGTTTTAAGTAAAAGTAAGAGATGTAAACTATATTGCCTACCAAATACATTTGCTGTATATATATATATATATATATATATATATATATA
>NW_021639844.1:577059-599821 GCF_002087225.1 Trypanosoma theileri
AAAAAAAAAAAAAGGTCAAAATTGTTTTTTTTGTAGTAACTTTTTGTTTTTATATTTCACTTCTTGTTTTTTTTTTTTCTTTTATTCTTCTTTAGTGGTTTGCTAGATAAACTAGACGCAATATCACAAGGGGATTTTTTTTTTTTTTTGTTTTTCTACCTCACACCTCACACAAAGATTCACAGAGTGTAAAGTGAAAAGAAAAAAGAAATCAATAGACTTTTTTTTTTTGAATTTATTCCTCTTCGTCGTTATTATCTATTATCCTCTACCCTCTCTGCAGTGTATATATTTTTTTTTCTCACCATCTACATATATATATATATATATATACATTGAGGAAGAGAGGGAGAAAAGAAAGACGGATAATAGATTTTTGTGGTGAAAATGGCATTGAATCTCTTTGCTGGTGTAGAGAGGTCAACGCAGTCGAGACGCCATGATGATCGTTCTTCTGTTTCAACTTCTGTAAGCCATTCTGCAAGGAGTGTTGTGCAGTCTCATCATCAACAACAACAACAACATCGAAGAAGAGGAGGAGGAGGAACAGGAGAGTTAGAGACTGCAACTGAAGAGGATAGACGTCTCTTTACGCAGTGTGTGGAACAGGTACAACGACAACTTAAACTTAATATCAGTTCACCCAATACTCTCTACACACTGGCATCCTACTATACACGGGAAGAACCATATGTTGAAGGTCGACCATTTTGTGTTTCTTTAAGTTATGCCACATTTCTATTTCATATACAAATGGCACGTGTAAGTGAAATTGATGTTCAATTATATGTTCAACTCATAAGTGCAGTTCTTGCTCAAATATCTGATAATGCACAGTTAACACATCCATTTGTACTTCGTGTACTTCGGGATGCGGTGTTTGGACTTCCATCTCCAACTTGTGTTGGTGGGGCTCATTGTGTGGCTCTTGTACCTCCATTACAATACCGTGCTTTTGCCTATTTGGCAACTTCTCTTGTGGATCTTGGTGTGGTGCCTTTGGATATTCTTTATCAATGGCAGGATAAATTAGAATCACTCTGTAATGCACAATCACCTCTTGTGGCTAATCGAGCTCTTGCACTTCTTGTACATACTGTTGGGAATGTACGTATGGATGAACAAGTAAAGGCTTTGCAGTTTGTTTTAAAAACAAAACCAAGAAAGATGAATGTTGATTTTCTTCTTGCTTGTTATGAACGTCTTAAACGAGCAGTTCCAGAACCTGTACGAGGTCCAAGTTATGGACGTGCATTATCTATTCATTGTAGTGAATTATTTCTACGATTTCGTTCTCCAATTCGTCGAGAATATGTAGAACGATTTCTTTACCCAAGTTTAAGTAATGCGGATATGCAATCCTTTGTTCAAATTCCGGCAACTCGACAACATCTTTGTGGTGAATTATTACGTCAATGTACTCCAGGAATGAGTACTGGAAATCCATTTTATCTTTGTTTATGCGCTATTATGCAGTATGCTTTTGAAGATGAAATAGAAGGAGCTGTTGAAGTAGTAGAACTTATTAATTGTCAAATGCCCCATGCTGCTTATTTTATGGCTACATTAGCTATAGATACACGTATGTCTGTTGCTATGTTTGCCAAAGTTGTTATTGCACTTGTGAGAGGAGCAGGACTTGCAATGACAGGACGAGAAGTTACAGATGATGTTGCAGAAGTTTTAAGAAATCGTCCAAGTGTTTATAATGTATTATTTTTACTTCGAGAAATTGTACGTAATTCTTCTATTACTGCCTCAAGACGTGCTACAGATATGTTAAAAGCCCTTTCTATTGCTGTTCCTCCCAAAACTGTGGAAACACTTGGTAAACTCGCGATGGAAGCTTTTGATGATATTCATGAATCCGCCGTGGATCCTCAACTCCTCTGTGCAGAACTGGCAATGGTATTACATCAACAACATGTGGATGAGGCGATGGATGCGGCTGTGGCTCATTTACATGATGTTACGGCGTTGTGTATTTTCTGCGGAATGGGACGTGGGGCTTCTCTATTGTGTAGTGTAAATGGAACTATGCATATGACTGGACAAGCCTCTGTGGCTCGAGTGGTGACAACACTTGCAGAGTGTGCTGGTATGCCTGCTATTGAGAGGAAACTTATTCAATTACTTCGAGATCCTAATACTCAAATGGATAGTGCGGTTCATTTCTTACTTTTTCATATTCTTACGCACGCTGGTCAACATCGTAATACACTTTTTGTAGCTGTAGAACCTTATATTCGAAGTACTTTAATGACATTAGTGAATGCAGATCGAATGTCTTCAACTGGTTTGGTAACAAGTCAACAAAAAGCAAATATATTAATGTTACATGTAAAACTAGTTATATTACTAGCGAATGCTATTGATCCATCCTATCTTGAGAGTATTCTTCGTGTATTTTGTGAGGTACGATTACGTAGTAATCATGATGCGTTAGCACTTTGGTATATGGCAAATTTATTATTACGTCAAGGGAAAGGAAATGTGGAACTTCTCCCTACAGATCCTACATCAAATAATTACTGTGTGGATTACCCTAATTGTGCTCCTACATGTAATACCACTGCTGATAATGCACAATTATTACTAAAAATTATAGATCGTTCACATAGTTTTAGTGATGAAATGCGTAAATTGGTAGGTTGTTGTGTATGTAAACTTATTCAAGATTTTAATATTCAAGCTCCAAATATTGTGGATACATTACTTTCCCCTTTTGGATTTGTTCCTGTGGGGTTAGAACCTCTTATTGAGTATGCCCTTCCTGTAGGGGCAAGCAGTACTTTCTGGTCTTTCTTTGTTCATCAAATGAAATCCTCCGCCCCTGCCCGAACAGCATTCATGGCGGCTCTCGCTAAATGTATGTCGCAACGTTTTCGCATTGCCGCTCCTGCAGAGGCCGTCACTGTAGACAACGGTGTGGAAGTCACTGGGCATCTCTTTGCTGTTATGATGTATGAGGCGATGAAGCGAAATCCACCTCTCACACGAGTTGTACTGCATATGATTTCACAATGGGTGAGTCAACCACAACACCCACCAGGGCGATTTGTTTGTCTTGTTTATATTTGTTCAGAATTATTGGCAGTGGTGGCAACTCGACACAGTACATCAGCAGAGGGAAATGAGTCGTGTGCAGAAACACCACAAGATACTCGACAATTTGAAGAGGCTGTTACTCGAGCAGCACGTGTGGTAAAGACACAACTTCCACGTATTGCGGGATTAGCACCATTAGTGCATAAAGAGAATGGGGCTTTTTATGCATTACTGCGTCGATTACATCGTCGTGCTCGCCGTGTGGTGCGAATGGCTACTGGTGATAGTAGTACTACGGTAGGTGAAGAAACAGGAGATATACATGATGAGGCTGATGAGGATATCTTTGATAAGATTGATGCAAGTGTACATAATACATCAGGGTTAACAACACGGGGTTATGAAGATGTTAATGTTAGTGGTATTGGTAGTGAGAAGGAGAAGTATGATTTAAATGCATTACAACAACCAGGTGATGATAGTGTATTTGAAGATTACGTAGAAGCTGATGCGGGTGAAACACTTGTTGTCTCTAATGATGTGACAGCATATCAATCTTATATACAAACAGAGAAGAAGAATAAGGATAATGATAATGATATGATGATGCATCAAGGACAATATGAAGAAGGAGAATATGAGTATAATTCTCATAATAAATCACATCCTAATGAATCCACAGAGTCTCTTATGATTACACATGCATCTAAAACATCAGTTTCTTCAAAACAAGATCAAAGTACAATGACATCACCAGCCAGCAGTGTTAATTCAAATCGAGGAAGACGACCACGAGAAGTATCATTTCACACCGTTGAAGATGATGGAGTTACTGGGGATACAGAAAGTCATGATAATAATAATAATCATCATCATCACAGTGAACTACCGCCTTTGCCTCTTAAAAGGAGTGTTCATCATGGTAACAAGAATATGTATAACACTGAGAATAAAAATGGAGAAGAAGTACGTATAGAATCTGAGTCACGGGGTGTTCAAACAAGTCCAGAGGAAAAAGAAAAACAAGAACAGTCTTCCCGTGTCTCTGAGAAATCATCTAGATATAAAGAAGTGAGTGCATTTGCTGCTAATGTACTTGCATCAAAGGAGAAAAAATCACATCATCATCATCATCATCATCATCATCATCATCATCGTAAGGAAACTGATAGATCTCTTGATGATACTACCTGGCGAGAACCAGATATGGATTATATAGAAGGAGATGAAGAACCTATAGAAAAATTGGCTCTTCCTCTCTTACAAGCTTCTCATCCTCATGTGGATGGTGTTGCTATTCCCTCTGCTCTTGTACTAGAGTATTTATCTACACATCAGGGATCTAAATCTGTTTTACATGAGTTACAACAATTTGAAAAGGAACTTTATACCACACATGCTGAGAAGGCGATAATGAATGCAGCAAATGATGCCAATCGTTATCATATGCCCCATCATGATCCCGTTTCCACTACAGTGGCCCCACCACACACCACTATTGTTCCTGTTACGGTAGAAAGAAGACCAAATAATTACAGTGTTCCACATGCAGCACAAGTACAGACTTCAAGTAAAACTGTATTTACACGTCTTAATATGATTCAAACCGTAGATAGACAAGCCCAACGTGAGATCCAAGCATCTATCAGTGTAGACTCACAATCATCCAGTAATAGCAAAAAACGACGTGTTGAAGAAGAAGAAGAACAGCAACAACAACGACAACAAATGAGAGAAGAGGGTAGACGACCAGCTGTACCACAGTCTCCTGCACATGGAGGAATAGCAACTGGCGCACAGTTCTTCCTTCAACAAAATGCCACATCTGTGATGAAGGATCTACACGGTATGCGAAGACAAGTGGAGGCCATGTCAACTATGATGACTCCCAACAGAGGGGATGGTGGAAGTAGTGGAGAAGGAGGTAATGGTAGTGGTAGTGGTATTCCATTGAATCCAATCACACCATATGGACAAGTGGTACTTCCACAGTGTTTTGTGGAACAGAAGAATGATACCGCCGTGCGTGAAATACGTCAAGTGATGGGTCTACACAACGCCAATGATAATCGTTTATCCACAAGTGGTCGAAGAAAGATTAGAGGAAGTGGTGGTGATGGTAATGGTGGGAATACAGAGAACAGTGCGGTATGGTGGGCAGAGGTGAGCTCAGCTCCTATGCCAAAGTATGCTGAAGATCCACATTATTCAATGGAGCTTTTTTAGATTACAGCTGTATTTTTTTTTCCTGTTCTTGTTCTTATTCCTTTTTTTTGTTGTTGTTGTTATGATTAGACTTGTATGGAGGTTAGAAAAAGGTAAAAGAAAGAATAATATGAACTGGAGGAGGAAAAGGATATGTAGTGGGTTGTATTGGTATACACTCCTGTGTATTTTTTAAATCTTCCTCCCTTCCACGTTTCTTTTTCTTTTGTTCCTCATTATTATTATTTTTATTATTATTCCCTTCGTCTCATTCAGAATGAAAAAAGAGGAAAAAAAAATAGACGCACACATCTACACAGTTTTTTGTTTCTTGTTATTTTTATATAGATTTATATGTGACACTACTGGAAAGTGGTGTTTACATGTTTTATATCTGTTTTGAACTTTGGCAGGTACTTTACTGTATTCTGCAATTCCTTTCATTATTTGGAGTGTGGATAAATAAGTCTCCATTGGTAGACTATATCATTACTGTAATGATTTGGGGTTTCTGTGTGTATTTATAGTTGTACTCTTTTCCTTTTTTTTCTTATTATTTTGACAGTAGGGTTTTTTTTTTTTTTTGGGATATTCTTCCATTATTGAGAGGAATGTTTGTTAGCCAAAGATCACGAGGAAAATCAGGCATGAACGGGAGAACCCCCGCATCACTTCCTCTGTGTTTACTCGTTCTATTCTTGTTTTTCTTTTTTCTTTGCTTCTGTAATGGGATGATATTACCAGCTGCAGCCCAATCACGTTCTGTGGAAACTTCTTCTATTGTCTGCACATGCCGTTGTTGTTATCAAGGTGGTTGTAGTGCGATGCCAAACATTACGTGGGTGGTGAGTTCCTGTGATCAGTGCAGTACAGCTGTCTGTAATGATTACATCCGCAGTAAAGAAGTTCGTATGGAAACAGCTCGACTATTTGAAGGCATTGAAAGTGATGAACCCCTCCCAGGTAGTGTGGAGGCTTTACATGAGTGTAAAGTTATTTCTGTTCTTGAGGCGGCTACTTGTGTGAGTAGAAATTGCAAACGTACTACCACTATTAAGGCGGAGTGCTTTAATAGAGATGCACCTCTTATTAAATACTCTATTATCACTTTTGTGGGAACTGCAGTGGTAGCAGTTGTATTTGGACTTATTAAAAATCATATTCCCGCATTTCAGGGATTTAATGAAAAGTATTTTAATTATTAATCCATTCATTATTATATGAAGTGGTATATATATATATATATATAGATGGAATAAGAAAAAAAAAAAAGAAAAAGGAAAAGAAAAGATGAAGATGCAATTTCAGAAGAAAACTTGAAAAAAAAAAGAGAAATAAAGAAAAAGAGGGATCTTAACGACCAACTAAAATATTATTTTCTCTATCTAATTTGATATATTATGTTGGTCAAGGTATGAAAAGATAATTCTTTTAAAGTGTTTTCAAGTGTATTGAAGCTAATAAAAGGAAGAGTTTGCACATGCAAAAAGGGAATGGTGATTAGAGCCAAATATTATATATATAATATAATATATATATATAGTATTATCACTATCCCAATTGCACTTTTTTTTCTTTTTTTCTTTTTTTAATTTTATCCCATATGATTACGAATCGAACGGAGAAGCAGTATTGACAGTTGGTGCTGCATTAGTTGTTGTCGTTGTTTTTTGTTCTTGCTTTGGTTTGTATATGATACAAAACACATTCACTTGAAGAAAAAGAAAAAAAAAAAATAAACCCAAATAGTTTTTTTTTTCCTTTTTTCTTTGGTGTATGAATTACTCTCAGAGAGTTTCCTTTTTTTTTGTTTGTTTCCAACCTCTTCTCTTCTCTTTGATTTTTTATACATGTTTTTATTTTTTCTTTTAATTGCCTTTGCATAATATTTTTATCATATTGGATTCATTTAGGCTGAACGAAGGGAGTTAAACAGAGAGAGAGAGAGAGAAGAAGGCAAGAGGCGACAGGAGAAAAACCTCACAAGGGGAGGAGCATCAAGAACACAAGAAGGGAAAAAGAAAGGGAATTAATAAAGAACGAAGAGAGTATAGAAAACTAAAAAAGAATATATATATCTATATATCTATATAGATATATATATATACTTATCATAAACAGATACCCCACCCCCTCCTAAAGAAGAAAATAAAATTTAAAAAAACATGCAACGCTATTTAATGAACACGACCTACCTTCAGGGTCAATTGAAGGAACTCCATATTCTTCACAACAAGACCGTTACAGAATATGGTGAATTGGTGGAAAATCTCTTTAAGGAGTGTAATATTTTGTGTGATGTGATCCCTGGATATAAAATCTCAGCCACATTGGAAGATGAAGATGGAGCTCAAGGGGGACGTAAACAGAAGGAAGTCTATCAAGTGCAAAAACTTGAACATGAGGTGTTAGCACAGTATGAACACTTTCTACAACTCTTACGAAGACTTCAACGTAAAACACATCCAGAACAACAAGCGCTTGGAAGTCGACTTTGTGCTCAATTAGTTTCTCACGCTTCTGAGTTTAATCATGCGGATAAACTCCTTTCATTGGCTGTAGATTTTGCAAATGCAAAGTCCACACGAGTTGCTCAACCAGCATTAAAAGCCCTTTCTGAACTTCTTGATGGTCAGATGGTATCTGATGCCACAGAGTCTATCGTATCAGCTATATTAAATATTGTACGTAGACAGAGTTATGCTATGAATCCTAAATTACTAAATCTTTTATTACATATTCGAGTGGCTCTAGTAGATATCCATCGTCGTGATTTAACGGAAGAAAAAGCTAAAAATAAACGTCTTAAAAAAGAAGATAAAGAATTAGCTCGACAAATGCAAAAGAGTAAAGCACGTAGAGATCGTGCAGAAGTTGCCGTTAAACAAGGTCGTATTCTACACCGTGTATTTGTTATTTATTTACGTATTATGGAAGCCTCCAAGTCATGCTCACAACACCACCAAACCAAAATTCTTGCTCCCACATTAGAGGGACTTGTAAAGTTTGCACCATTGGTAAATGTGGAACTCTATCATCAACTCCTCACCGCATTAAAAGATCTTGTAAATGATGAAACTACATCTGTGACTACGAAACTTCACGCCCTTGTTGCGGTAGCCTCATTGGCACAACGTGATGCCACTGCAGCTGCGGGAGATTGGCGTGTGGATCTTAGTTACTTCCATGAAGTACTCTTTCGCTGTTTAATTGATGCTCTTGATATTCCAAAGAGTGATACCGCAAAGGCCCCAGAGGAAAAAGAGGATTCTAATGATCAAGATGATGCCGTTTCTCAAGGATCCTCCTCTTCAGCTGGTTCTCTCTCTTCACAGGCATTTTCTATTGCCAACTCCATGGCACAAGCAGACTTTGTTCAATCCAACGCTTCACGAGAATGGACATTTCGTGTAGGATTGGTATTACGTGCTGTGGATTTGTTGGTATTGACACAGAAACATTTACCAATTTCACGGGTTACGGCTATTGTACGTCGTATTACACAAGCAATTCCATCCTGTCCTCCTCATATTGCTCTCGCTTTACTCGCATTAAATCATCGTCTTATTCTTCGTTATCCTGCAGTGGGCGGTATTGTTATTGGCGGTAGCGATAATGTTATTGGTGGACGTGGTGCCTATAACCCTATGGCCTTGCAAACAGTTACTTCTAATGCAGATAGTAGCTTTACATGGGAATTGAGTCTCTTAACAAAGAGTTATCATCCCACACTGCGACACGTCTCGGAGGTGTTCTGTCGTCATTTCCATAAACTCTCCAAATACACACAAGGACAGGAACCAATTGTAACAAAGCAGTTGGATGCACTTGGCCCATATGAAGTGTTGGAGTCCTACGACCCGTCATTAGGGGAGCTGCGACCACCACCGCCATTGCCAGAGGCGGTAAAGAGAAAGAAGAATGGCACAAAGCGAGGCCGCAATGATATGGCAGAAGATGAAAAATATGAAAATTAGGTTAAGAAAAGGGGGATGAAGTAGTAAATGACATGATGAAGAAAGAGAGAGAGAGAGAGAGAGAAGGAGAAACCCTTTTTTATTTTTTTTCTGGAGATACGGTAGCTGTAGCTATTTGTCTCTGTTTTGTATGTGTGTGTGTGTGTGTGTGTGTGTGTGTGTGTGTGTGTGTGTGTGTGTGTGTGTGAGGAGAGAAAAGAAAAGAGGAAAAAAAAAGGGAATAAAAAGGAGAGAAGGGGTGAGAATGTGAGTAGTGAACATACGTGTAAGTAAAGAGAGCTTCTGTGCGACTCCTAAAACTATTTAATATCCGATTCGAGTTAACAAAGAATTGAGTACAACAGGAGTGGCTCTTTTTTTTTTTTAAAAAAAAAAAAAAAAAAAAACTGAAAAAAAAAAAACAACAACAACGATGAGTTCTTTTTTTCTTGTTTTCCCCTTCCTTCTTAGGAAAAGGGTACATTTATAAATATATACATGAATATTGGTAAGGAAAAAAAAAAGACAAAAAAACAAATAGAAACACTCTGTTGCTTATTATTGTTCTTTTTCTTCTTCTTCCTTTTCTTTTCTCGGTCTTATACCTCATTTGAGGTATTTTTATTCTTTGGGAATAAAGATTATTCTTATATACATTTTCATAGAACGTATTTGTTTTAAATACGAACAAATTTATTAGTGTAGGGACTACACTCCATTACAGGAGGGAGAGAGAGAGAAAAAGGGAACTTGTCTGTTCCAGAATATTCTCACTAATATTATTCGTATAAATCCCCTTATTTTCTATTATTTATTTTTCCATTTTTTTTTTGTTTTTTTTTTTTAAACGCAAATGACAGCAGAGGCACCGTGTGAAATATTGCTGCGCCTGAAGCCATATGAGTATGCGCACATTACGAATGAAAACACAAATGCCACTGAACTTATTATTGGTCCGCAAACACGAACACTTGGCTCGGATGAAAAACTCTCTAAGCCCGTAACCGCATTCCATGTAGTTTCACCTGGGCATTACTGCTGTATTGAAAATCCCTTTGTTCGAGCCGAGGATGGGGAAACTGCGGTGAAGGATAATTTTGGTCAAGTGAAGGTGCGGGTGGGAGAGCGGGAAATGCGGTATGGGATACCGGCCTTTCCATTATATCCAGAGGAGAAACTTGTGTTTATAAAACCATTAACTGTTCTTGGTGTAAATGAGGCACTTTTATTACGTGCGGTACGGGATTTTACATCTAAAGAAGGCGTTCAACATAAAGAAGAAGAAAAATATTTTTTTAAAGGTCCTGGAACATATTATCCACGTGTGGAAGAAGAAGAAGTAGAGATTCGTCGTGCTATGACACTTACAGAAAATCAAGCCTTACATTTACGTGCGGTAGAATCTTTTAAAGATGAAAATGGGATATTACGAAGATCACATGATCGATATCTACGAACATTACGTGGTTCTTATATCTGTAATCCTCATGAAACTCTAATAGCAGTTGTATCACCTATTCAGTTAAAACCAGATGAGGGATTACATGTTAGGGTGGATACACAATTTATAGATGAGAGACCACATGCATTGGGTGTACTACGTCGTCCTGGAGAATTATATTTAGTAACACATGAAGAATGTCCTTTATTTTTTCTTCATCCATATGAAAGAATTAAAAATAAAGTAGAAAAACTTCATATTAGTAAAAGACAATTTGCAATTGTAGTAAATACAGAATCCCCAGGTCGTCGGTTCGTTACAGATACTTCATTCTATCTTAAAGGATATGAAAAACTAAAAGGAGATGGAATTTGTAATAATTATCTTCTTAATTCAGGACAAGCCATATTATTAAAAGCAATAGAAGATTTTAAAGATACAGATGTAGATCCACCTGTAGATCGTAAAGGTGGTGAATGTTGGTTACTTCATGGACCACGTGATTATATTCCAAATGCTTATGTTATGATATGCAAAGATAAAGATGGAAAAGAAATAAGAGAACGTGTTGTATTAAATGATGGAGAGGGAATATATGTTCGTAATATAGCCACTGGTCTTGTAAGGGCGGTAAATGGACCAATAGCTTATATGTTAGACGCTATGGAAGAATTATGGGAAAAGAAATTATCACGAGATGTAGAAATGTGTTTATCACAACAATTATTATCTTGTACAGCAAATATTTTCCCATTATATGAAAATATTCCTGATAAACATAATTATGTGGGTAAAACACACAAAACCGTCATGTATCAAGTACCACATAGAAGTGTTACTCAAGTATATAATTATCGTGCCTTAACAACTCGTATTATATTTGGTCCTGATCGAGTACTTCTTGAACCAGATGAGGAATTTACCGTTATTACACTCTCTGGTTCTCCATGGGATCCACAAAATCCAAATAAGTGTTTACCAAAAGAAGCTCAACGTATTAAAGCACTTCATGTATTTCTTGGTCCTTCTAATATGATTGATATTGTACATGTTGAAACTCGAGATCATGCACAACTGGCTTTACAACTCTCATATACATGGTATTTTGATGTTACGCCTGGAGATGAAGAAGGGGCAAAGAAATGTTTTAACGTTACGGATTTCGTAGCGGATACTTGTTCTCTTATTGCCGGTAGAGTTCGTGAGGCGGTGGCTTCTTTGCCATTTCAGCAATTTCATAAAAATAATGCGAAGATATTACAACATGCCGTATTTGGAGTAGATCCTCTTACGGGGAATGTAAAGAAAGAACTTCGATTTGAAGCGAATAATTTCGTTGTAGTATCTGTAGATACCCAACAAGTGGAAGTTCTGGATTCTCGTACACGTGAAGGTTTACAGAAATCTGTTAAAATAGCTATTGAAGTCTCTACCCAAGCACAAGAATCAAATGCCCAACAAATTGCTTTGGCCCGTGAACAACAATCATTTGGTTTACTTGAAATGCAAAAAATGGAAGATCAAGTGGCAAATGAAACTCAACGAAAAGTTTTATTAGAAGCGGAGGCAAAAAGTTTGGCCATGACAACTTCTGGTCGTTTAAAATCAATTGCAGATGCCGCAGCTCAGGCAGCCGCAGTAGAGCAGGATGTAAACTTACATGTCGCTCGTATTCGAGCAGAGAAAAATAATGTGACGGGTGATATATTAGCAGAGATGGAACAACAAAAGCGAATCGTACAACATGAATATGAACTTGAGCGAGAAAATTTAACATATGCGTTGCAGTCGGAACTTGCAAAGATTGAAAGTGATAAGTTTACAGAAGTTGTGAATGCTATTGGTGCAGATACGATAGCTGAAATTGCCAAGGCAGGTCCTGAAGTGCAGGCAAAGTTATTAAGTAGTTTGGGATTAGAAGGTTATTTGGTTACGGACGGTAGTACACCTCTGAATCTCTTTAAAACAGCCGAGGAAATGACGGCAAAGGCAAGTAATTGAATCTATTAGTTATATATATATATAACTATGTGTGTGTGTGTGTGTGTGTGTATTTTGCTTTTTTTTTTTTCTATTTCCACATTACTTTTTCTCTTTATCTTTCTTTCTTTACCCTTTTTTCTTTCTTGCTTCTGTTTTCATTTTTTTTCTTTCTTTCCCTTTTCGATCACGGTTTTCTTTAAATTAAACTGAGATGACAATGTCAAGTAGTTTAAAGAAGTAAAAGGTAAATGAATAAAGGAACAATGAAAACAAAGAAGAAAGTATAAGGGTTGAGAAGAAAGAGGAAAGAAAGAATAAGGAGGACAAACATGTCTCTTTTTTTTTTTTTTACTCATTTTTTTTTCCTTTCGCTATGTTGCACTTTATTTTCTCGTCTGAAGAATGCAAAAAAAAAAAGGATATATATTTATTGGTTTTTCTGCATGATGCTTATTATTTATTATTATTATTATTATTATTATTATTATTATTATTATTATTATTTGTTATTATGTAATGGTGATTATTATATCTATTCCTCTTTATGTATTAACACAAGTATCATTCCTCTTTACTTTTATTTCTATTTACTTGCGTAATTGGGGGTTTTTAAGGGGTGTGGGGTAACCGACATTTAGGGGAAGAGGGGAATTATTGTGTCGTGGGATCTTCTCTGAAGAAGAAATTAAAGCACATCTGGGTTGTTTGTGCTTGCTTGAGTGTGAGTGATTTTTAGTATATACACAACTAATAAAGGAAAGAAGGGGAAGAGAAGAGGAGAGAAGAGAAAAAAAAAAAAAAAACTGTTTGGGATTCAATCTCTTCTTCAAGATGCTTCAATCAACGGCCGTTGCGTTTAAAAACCTCAACTCATGGTATGCCAAGGGTACCATGCGTGGTGGTATTCCTCGTATTTATTATGCATGGATGCGACCTGGCAGTTTTACACGTCGTCGTTTTGAAAAGATGCGAAATCCCTTTGTGGATTTAGAAACAGGAACTTCACTTTACTTTCGGGATACTCGCGACTCTGCAGAGGCGATTGCACACGCAGCAGATGCAAAGGGTTTAAAGGGAATGGATAACGCTATTGATTTATATAATGAGTATAAAATTGTACCAGACCTTTACCCAGAAGGATTTCAATGGAAACATAAATTAAATACAGAATATAATCAATGGCGATCAAATACATGGTTAACACCTGATCTTATTCCACAAGAACATCGTGGAAGATTTTTGTGTAATTTTCAGTTAAACATTGTTGCGTATGATATGCGTGTTGTTAAATTTAGTCCCAAAGATCATCGACAGTGGATTTATTGTGTTTTGTATATTGGAAGTGGTAAAGGAATAGCTGGTTGGGGACGTTCAGTTGCACCAAGTACTCAAGAAGCCAAGAAGGAAGCTATTAAAGAAGCCTTTTCTAATATTATTGCTGTGGATTTGGAACAAGAAGGACCAATGTATCCTGTTCGAGTTAATGCCGATGGTGTACGAGTTCTTCTTTATCCTGCTAAACGTATTGTGGCTAATTTCCGAGTTGCAGATATTCTTTGCGCTTTTGGTTTTCAACATGCGGGATGTCGAATTAATTTAAAGGCAACCAATAATCCTAAAGCTCCAACTCACACTGTAGAAGGCGTTTTTGAAGCTGTTAAGGCTCTTCGTAGTGTGAGTGAAATTGCCGCTAGTCGTGGAAAAGTACCACACTCTCTTATTTATAATATTTATCCTTATTTAGAGGAAATACGTCGTCGTAAAGGTATGATGGCTATGCATCCACCTGGAAAAGATGGTCTTCTTATGCCTGATCGTGTAGTGGATAATAGACTTCCTGATCATTTAAAGAAGGGATATTATGATGATGTTTATTGGAAAGACTTCTTTGCAGGGAGTAAAGAACATTTAAATGAACCACGAATGGGACTTCGTGGAGATGAAATGCGGCAACAGTTGGAACGTGCACAGTCTCGTCCAGCACCAAGTACGGCGGGTACTGGTAGACGTACATTGGAAGATGTATTAAGACGATTAGGGAAAACAACGAAAGATCTCGGTTCTATTCCAATTGTAAATCCAAGACTGGATGTGAAATTACCGACACACGTTAAACGCAATTATTTACTCCATTGATTAGAGAGGGAAGGATGGAGTGAATATTACAATACAGGAGAGAAGAAAAAAGGAAAAAGAAGAAGAAGAAGTGAGGAAGATGATATTTACAAACCTCTCATCACATATATCCAGTAAACAGAAGCAGCCATGAGAAGGGTGAAGAAGACATGAGCTGAAGGTGTAGTTGGAATACAAACGAAACTGTTTTATCGTTGACTGGCGTAGAAAAACAGAAGAGAAAAAGAAAAGGTTTTTTTTTTTTCTTTTTTTTTGGTGTGTAAGTCAATAGCGTTTTTCTTTTTTTTCTTTTTTCATTCTTCTTTTCTTTTTTCTTTTTCTTTCTTATTATTATTAGAATTGCTATTGCAGTACTGTGGACCGGCGTCAGCAACGATAAGAACGGCAGTAAAAAAGAAGAAAAAAGAAAAAAAAAACTAATAGAATGGGGAAGAACAAGGAACGAGCTGTAAAGGTTAGACCTACAAAAGAAAAAAGAGAAGAAACACAGTCATTTGTTCCTCCACATCAAAGTATTGGCTCAGAGTTACTGGATAATGAGGAGAGTAAGGATACAACCTTTAAATCTCTTGGTTTATGTGAAGAACTAATTAAAGCCTGTAATGAAGCAGGTTGGCATCATCCAACACGTATTCAAGCTGCAACTATTCCTGTTTTAAAAGAAGGAAGAGATATTATTGGTGTAGCACAAACAGGTAGTGGTAAAACTGGAGCTTATGTACTTCCTCTTGTAAATTGGTTATTAACTCAATCTAAAGTACCATACCTTTCCGTTCTCGTTATGGTTCCCACACGTGAGTTAGCACAACAAGTAACGGCACAATTTATTATGTTAGGAAGTAGTGTTGGACTTCGAGTAGCTACCTTAGTTGGTGGAGCAGATATGGTAGATCAAGCCTGTGAGTTAAGTAAAAGACCACATGTTGTAGTGGGTACACCAGGTCGTATTAAGGATCATTTAAGTAATACAAAAGGATTTCAACTTATAAAGCTTCATGCATTAGTTTTAGATGAAGCTGATAAAATGTTAGATATGGATTATGAAAAGGAAATTGATGCTATCCTTGAACATTTACCTCATAATCGTCAGACATTACTTTTTTCTGCCACTTTAAATACTAAAATTGATCGTTTACAAAAAGCTTCATTAAATGATCCTGTCCTTCTTGAAGTTCATCGAAAGAATACTACTGTTGATACTTTAAAGCAATATTATGTATTTGCTCCTTTTGCACAAATGTTACCATATCTTCACGTTTATTTAACACGAGAAACAGGGAATCATATTCTTATTTTCTGTCGTAGTGCGGCATTGGTACATCGTATTACACTTACACTTCGTATTTTGGGTCATCAGGCTTTACCACTTATGGGGCGAATGGATCAAACCAATCGTAATATTGCATTAACAAAGTTTAAAGAAGGTAAAGTACGTATTCTGGTATGTACCGATGTGGCTCAACGTGGTTTAGATATTCCCCATACAGATGTAGTGGTGAACTTTGCCCTTCCGGATCGTGTAGAAGATTACATTCATCGTGTGGGACGTACAGCCCGTGCTGGGGCCCAAGGAAAGGCTGTGAATATCATCAGTCAATATGATATTGTGCTGCTGCAGAAGGTGGAGGCATCGACGGGAGTGAAGTGTGAGGAGTGGCCCATACAAGAAGGAGACGTGGCGGTCTTACTGCAGCGAGTGGAGGATGCCGAACAGGAGGCGGTGAAGGAAATGCGGGAGAATGAAGAAGAGATGAAGTTTGAAAAGGAAACTCGACAGTTAACGACGGCAAAGAAGGCAAAAAGAGATAGAGGTGATAAAGATATGGGACATGATGATGCCAAACACGCTTCGGCAGATTTCGGTACACTTCGGCTTCGTCGCGAACACGAGTCGGTGTTTAAAATGACGAAGAAGGAACAGTACAAGTCTCTGTGGGCCAAGCGTCGTGAAGTGCGTAAACAACTCAACTCGTAGTGACAAAGCAAAAAAGGCGAAAAAAAAAAACATGAAACCGAATAAATAACAGAAAAAAAAAAGAGAGAAAACAAAGAAACAACAAAAAAAAAAATAAAAAAGGAAGGGGGAAACATCCTCAAGAGCAAGAAGGTAAGATATACATATATATCTTTGTTTTCATATAATCGATTAATACTTATTCTTTCTGTTGAAAAAGTGTCTTCTTGTTGATGTACACTTGTATGAGTCTATGCGTGTGTGTAATATGAGAAATGAGGCTCATATATAAAAAAATTTTTTGTCTGTGTTTTTCTTTTCTGTTTGGAGAGACTTATGATGACTCATACTGTAGATTCATAATATGTTTTTTTTTTTTTTTTTCCTTTTTTTTCTTTCTTTCTTTATTGTTAAATAAAGTAGTTTGAGATGGGCAATGCAGTCTTCCGGGTCCCTTATGACTATGGAAGAGAATAAAAAGATGGAGAAGTGCTCTGAATGTGAAGGGCAGAAAAAGAAATCATTATCTCTCCTCACACGAGAGTCAGTGCCCTATGCATCTCACTATTGTGAAGAAAATACGTATAAACTCATTGAAATCCTTTTTGAAAACTATACAGTATCTGATCAGGATGTTTTTGCTGTTTTTGTGAGTAACAGGGAAAAAAAAACACCTGTATGGATGCAACGTCTTGGTAGAAATGAAGAAAATGATAATATTGACACAAAAAATCCTCTTGTATGGGATTATCACGTTTTTGTTCTTGTTATCACTACTACAGGGAGAAAATTAGTATTTGATTATGATTCTATCTTGCCATTTCCATCTCTAGCAGAGGAATATGTGATGAAAGCTTTTCGACCATATATGCAATTACGTGAGGAGTATCAACAATGGTTTCGTGTTATTCCTGGTCGATTATATTTAGATTATTTTTCATCTGATCGTTCACACATGGATACATCAGATATACCACCTCCTCCTTGGCCTCTTATTCGTGGTAAACTAGCAGTGAAGGAGATGCAACTTCCATTATATTGGGATATGTTACCTGTTGTTGAGGGAAAAGAGTCAGGAGATAATTCTTCTTTTCTAGGTAAAGTAATGAATATAGCCGAATTTACGTCTTTTGTAGGCTTATCAAGAAAAAAGGGTTGAATTGCTTTTGAAGAAATAAAAAAAAAGAGACAATTTCTCGTTTATTTTGTCTGTACATCGAGTTTTGGTTATTTGAAAATTATGATTTTATAAGTATGTCAGAAGTTATGATGTGTATGACCTGTTTTTTTTTGTTTGTTATTATTGTTGCTGTATATTTATTTATAACCTTTTGAAGTCCGTATTTCATATTTTTGTTGTTATTTTTTAAGTTTATTCTTCATTACCTTTCAACATATCTTCTTTTTTTATTATTATTCTTCATTTTTTTTTTTTTTTTTGTTGTTGTTATCTTTCCCCTTTCCTCTTTTTTCTTCCTTTTTTTCCTTTGTTTACTTTGTATCTCTTTATTTCCTTGTTTGCTTTTCTTATATATATATATTGTTTGCCAGCCAAGTTAGCCACATAAACTCTGCGGAGATAATGTCTGAGGAGAAGGAGGGAGATGCGACTCTGGTTACCAGAAAGAAACGTCTGCGGCATCATCGCCCAAAGAAAAGAACAAACACAACCGAAGAAGAAGAGAACGAACACCAACACACACAGATGGATGGAGATGATGAGGCGTACACAACAGAAGATCATTGTGAGGATGTGGAAACAACAGCCACAACACACAAGGCGAATGAAAAAGTGTCAAGGCAAAATAAGAAGACCCGCACTGAAGTTGCAGTGAAAGAAGAAAAAGAAGAAGAAGAAGAAGGGGAAGAGGAAGAAGAAAAAGAACCAAAGCGTGAGTCTAAGAGTTCCAAGAGTAATGAAAAAGTTAAACAACGGGAAAAGGTTCCTTTCGCCTCGGATTACAAGGCACTCAACTTAAATCCACACGTTGTCACGGCACTTGAAAACGATTTTAAATTTCAGGAGTTGACGGGCATTCAGGGCCGTTGTATTCCCGCAGCCCTCAGCGGCCGGGATTTACTCGCGGAGGCCAAAACGGGATCCGGCAAAACTCTCGCCTTTCTCATTCCCGTTGTGGAGATTATTGCCCGTGCGGGATTTCGTCCAAAGAATGGCACCGCTGCTGTTATTATTGGACCCACACGAGAATTATGTTTACAAATTGAAGGTGTTTTACTGAAATTACTTAAACATTTTAATGGTTCGATAACATTTCTTTGCTGTATTGGAGGTCAAAGTCGTAATCAAGAGGCATTTAAACTTGTAAGTGGTATGATGATTGTAATGGCAACACCTGGTCGATTATTGGATCATCTTAAACTGACAAGTGATTGGCTTACAAAGAATTTATTGGTTCTTGCTGTGGATGAGGCAGATCGTGTGCTTGATAATGGATTTGAAGAAGATATGCGTGAGATTGTCTCACTTCTTCCTAGACAACGACAAACGTTTCTTTTTTCAGCAACGCAAACTACTCGAGTGGAGCAATTGGCACGTATTTCCTTTTACCGTCCACCACTCTTTATTTCTATGAAACGTAAAGAAGATAAGGCAACAGTGGATACATTGGAACAGGGATATGTAATGTGTCCATCTGAACAACGATTACTTGTTCTTTATCATTTTGTTAAACGAAATCTTAAGAAAAAAATGATTGTTTTCTTTAGTAGTCGAAACGCTGTTAGTTTTCATTGTGAATTATTTAATTATATTGATGTTCCATGTGTGGCATTTCATGGAAAACAAAAACAACATCAACGTTCTGCAACGTATATGCAATTTTGTAATGCTCCTAGTGGAGTACTTTTCACAACAGATGTGGCAGCACGTGGACTTGATATTCCACAAGTGGATTGGATTGTACAATTTGATCCTCCAGATGATCCTGTAAAGTATGTTCATCGTGTAGGACGAACTGCACGTGCTGGACGTTGTGGAAATGCTCTTATGTTTTTATTACCTCAAGAAAAATTATTTTTAAAGTATTTATACGATGATGCTCATATCTCTGTAAATGAGTATGTTTTTGATTTAAGTAAAGTAAAGGAAAAGGTGGGTGAACAGTTAGAACAACTGGTGAATGCGAATTATTATCTGCGAACTTCGGCACGTCAGGCATATGAGGGTTATCTTTTAAGTTACAGCAGTTCACAATTAAAGAATGTGTTTGATATTCATAATTTGGATTTAGCAGCCGTAGCGAAGGGATTTGCGTTAAGTGAACCTCCACCACTAAAATTAGATCTTTCGCAGTCCGCAGCTCATATGAGTAAAAAGTCACGTCGTGAATTTCATCGCATGAAAGAATCAAAAGATCATAAAAGACGGGCCGTGAATGAACAGACAATAAAAAAACGTCACACAAATGTTAGTGGTGAATGGTGAAGATAAGGATGGATATTTTCATTTCTTCACGTATTTTAAGAAATAATATCTATCTATATCTATATTATTATTATTATTATTATTATTATTATTATTATTATTATTATTTAAGGCGATTAAAAGAATGGTATGTCTGTATCTGTCTGTGAGTAAGTGAATGAATGAGTATCTTTATTTAAGGAAAAAGGCAGAAAAAAAGAAAAGAAAAGAAAAGAACGAAAAAATAAGAAAAAAAAAAGAGATTAACAGTACGAAATGATATCAGCACCCGAAATTTTTTTTTTAATTATTATTTTCCTTCAAATCTTCTATTTGTTTTCCCTTTGATATGCTCATTTTTATGGAGTGTATTTTGTGGTATATACATTTATATACATTTACATACATATATCTGTACAGAATTCTGTGATATCATAGAATAAAAAAAATATTTCTAAACTTACATATGCTCGTTGAATTCTCTTACGTATATATGTATACATATGTATATGTTTATAAATACATGACCACGCTATTTCTTTCTTTCTTTCTTTCTTTTTCTTTTTTTTTTGTGCTTATTTCTATTCATATGATTATGTAAAGGTGCAGAGGTGTAGAGGACGATAAACTGTGTGTGTTTGTTTCTCTCTCTCTCTGTGTTGTTGTTATTATCATCTCCAGCTATACTCATCACTCTGTGGAAGTGGAGAAAAACAACAACAACAACAACAACAACAGCTTAGAGAAAAAAAAAAGAAAAAACACGGCTGTTGGTAGAGGGGCAAATATATTTTTCTCATCTCATACGTCCTGTGTGCAATTCCGTGATATAAACATACACATACAAATATTATAATATATAATATAGTATAATATATAGTAAAATTATATTTATATATATAATATTATACACATAGACAGACATATTTACCCCTTTCACGTTTATTATTATTATTATTATTATTATTATTATTATTTCTCTTCTGCCTTTTCCCCCCTTTCCCCGGCATACTTCCTCCCCAGTTTCCCCCCAAAAAATGAAACGGACACGAAGTAGAATCTCTAAATCGCAGCAGAGTATTAGTCCAATGAGATGTGCACCCCGACGACGAATAGGCTCACAAGATACTCTGGAGGAATCTGATGAACAGGAGAAACCACAACAACAGCAACAAAAACGACAACGACAAAAACAGAAACGTGAAAATCACAGTATTGAAAAAACAACATTATTAGATTTGCAAAGATCATCACGTGGATTTGCTTATCTTAGAGAGGGTCGTGATAACACCTTACCACTAGCACCACGGACGGGAATAATCCATACACATGCAGAAGTGTCAGTGCGGCCTTCACCCTCCGTAAATCCACCGAGAAACGCCATGGATGATAATGCCATTGGTTATGTATCTCCACGAAGTGCACGATCCGTTACTCACGCATTTTCTCATTTGCGAGATTCAATTTCATTTGCATTTCCACAGGTTCGTGATAGTGTGTTTGATTCTAGTAGTCCCCGTGGAAGTGTGACAGTGCCACTCTCCACACCTCCTCCTGGATCTAATTCACGTAGTAGCATTTCCTCTTCACACTCAGAACACTTAAATCGATCGCATCAGCAACAGTTAAATCATCGTGAGATGTATCAACCTAACCATCATAATAGTAGTGATCAGAGCTTCTTGAGTACACGTAGTGCTATTGATTATCTTAATGGGGCAGGTTCTTTAGAGGAAGTACTTTCTTCAAGGGAAAGTTTACGATCTAGTCAATTAACCCTTTCACGTCATTCAGCTTCCAAGTCTACTTTAGGCCCTTTAGATCTTTCACCTATATTAAAAGAAGAAAAAAAACCACGACGAAGAAAACCTCAAGTTTCTCCTATCTGTAGACCACAACATAATGGCGTTCAAATTGATGTTCCAGTATCTATAGTAAATGCACCTCTTGTTGAGGAACGACAAATTGGTAAAGAGGCGTTGGAAGAATTTCAACGTTCAATGGCCCGTTGTTCACGTTTAACCACACTTATTGTGGTAACTCTATTTTTCATTGCAGTATGGGCTGTGATGGCAGCTCCACTCTTTATACGTTTAGATAGACCAGAGGATGTTTTTGTTCGTTACTATGTTGATACCGTTTCTGAATTACAATTTATATATGAAGTTCCATATATCTCTCTTAGTGGAAATGATACTAAACGATTGTATCTTCGTGTTCTTAGTGAAACGCTTGAACGTCTTGAACGATCAACTTCTCATTTAAAACCAGAGGCAAATCCTAGTTCCCAAGCATTATATTATAAACGAATGATACGAGCTTACCAAGCGGTTCAACATCGTTCACGACTTTATGCACGTAGTCGTGGACGAAATGTTTTTCATCAGTTTATTTTTTATCCTTTACATGATGCTTGGGTGTATGGTTTGATGAGACACGGTTTTACACAAACCTTACGTGATTTAATATGGGATTTTTCACTTAGTAATATATGGTTGCGATTTCGAGATGCGGCTCTTTGTCTTCGTCAGGATGAAAAAATACCATGTCCAACATTGACCTATCTACAGGAGAGACAACAACAACAACAAGAAGAAGAACAAGAAGAAGAAGAA
>NW_021639844.1:600286-628516 GCF_002087225.1 Trypanosoma theileri
AAAGAGAAAAAGGAAGAATCTCAGCTTGGGTCGGTTTAAGGCGAGTGCCATGATGCATGATTAAAAGAAATCCGATTGAAAGAAGAAGAAGAAGAGGGGAAAAAAAGAAAGAAAGAAAGAAAAAGAAAAAAAAAAACAAGAAGAACATCAGAAAGTGACGCAAAGAGAAAAAAAGAAATTTTGATGGAGTTAAATCTATTCTGTATTATAATAAACACTGTCATTTCATCAAGAGTGTTTTCTCATTTTTTATTTATTTATTATTTCTTCGTTTTTTTGTTTTTTTTTTTTTTCTACTGTCCTCTTTCTCTTTCTATTTTTCTCACTTTATTTATTTTTTATTTCTTTTTTTTTTGGATTCTTCTCCTTTTTTAGTTATTTTACCCACCTCCAATTGCACAAACCTTTTATTTCTCAGACCGGCTTCTCTGCCGGTGGAAAAAAAAAAAGAAAGAAAAAAAAGGTTAAACTCGGGTGGAGGACGCATTATTTACATTTCCATCCCATTTACATTGAAATTTGGTTTGGATTGAAATGAAGTCTCCGCAGCGTAGTGATATGCTTCCCCGTTCCACATTGCAGTCAACGCCGTGTAATTTAGTTTTTGTTGGCGCTGAAGGTGTTGGCAAAACAACAATGCTGCGACAATTCACAACGGGGGTCTTCCAGGCAAGTTATGTGCCTACCACGCTAGAGACAATGATACACTGCCATGATGTGGATGGTTGTAGCTATAAATTACATCTCTGTGATAGTTCTGGTAGTAGTGACTTTAGAGTACATCGTGCCTCTTATCTTGCGGAGGCTGATGGGATTGTTTTTGTATTTTCCACCACGGACAGGAATTCTCTTCAGTGTTTGATAAACTATGCGGAGGAAGTTCTACATGTACGGAAGCAGTCTGGGCTGCGAAAAAGTATACCCATTCTTTTAATAGGCACATGCACCGATAATGTACAACAACGTCATGTAACCCTCTCAGAGGCGGAACGGGTAGCTTCTAATTGTCTTTCGTTACTTAACGTACGTCAAGAACGACAGAGTAAGCGAAAATATAATATAAAGAAGTTTCACAATGAATTACCGGTCGGCATTTCCACAACTCATCCAGTAGTAGAGATTACAAATCTAAGTCCATTTGAGGTTACTCGTGCAATACAAGCAATGATTCGCATGGTACAATACTTTCGCGCCCACTCACGTTTACCTACATCAGATGTACTATACCCACATATGGAAGCGGCTAATTTGTCGTTTCCACCCCCTAATATTCTGCCATATCTACAAAGTAGTAGTGATGATGATATTGACAGGGAAAGTTTAGTGACTACAGGGTTTGATGATGTCTCTTATATCCAGAATAAAAGTTTAATGTCAAAAATGGAAAAAGAAATGGATGGAGGCGTATTGTCTGAAAGTAGTTATTGTACGATTCATGATCGTGAGTCTATTGGTAGGAAAGAGATTGTAGACCAATGTGGTAGTACACCTTTGGTAATCATGAATGGATCACACAAGACACCATCGGAAAAAGAATCATATAGTGAAAGGGAGAACGCATGGGAGGATAGAGAAGCAAGATGTCAACCGGTGGACGAAATAGAAAATGAAAACCAAAGACAACAATATCAGATAAGAAGGTCGAACTATGATGGTTCAACACGTTATCAGTCAGCATGGGTTGCTGCAGAGATGTGTGAAGACCCACCAGATGCGAGAGAGCGAAGGACTTCATATGATCTTGGTTCTCAGTCCACTGAACGTACCGTGAAAGTCGGAGTTAAACATCAACGCTGCCCTAATTGTAGGGTCATGTAGAGGTGTTGATGTGGATTGCGTCTAACACTGTTTTTGCTTATAAATATTTGCGTTCTCCCCCCAAGTCAGAGAGTGTTTTTTTTTTTTTTAAATTTAGTTATTTGTTTTACAGAGAAGAAAAAAACATACATGTGCCTACGTGTGTTTCCTGTAAAGTTGATAAATCAAAAAATCTCCCCTCCCCCCTTCCCCCTTCCAATTTCAATCGATATATTCTAGTGGGTGAATTTATGTGTCTTCATATTATTATTACTATTATTATTACCGCCTTACTTTGCTTTCATTGTGTTGGGTCCCGTTTGTTCTCCTTAGATATTTCTCTTTTTCTTTGACTCTTAAGTGCGGAAAGGCATTTTTTTTTTGTTTTTCTTTGTTTCCTTGTCTTGTTGCTCGTTTGGGTGCCGCAATAGAGATTTTAAAGAAAAAGTGTAAAGAAAATAACGACAACGGCATCACGAGTAAAAAAACGAGTGGTTAGATTAAGGTTAATTATTGATCTTACGTTCTAGTTTATATCTGTTATTCCCCACTTTTTCACCTCTTACTCCTTTTTTTTATCCGGTGAAATGGATACTATTCTCTGTTTTTCTCTGGAATTGTTTGCTTAAAACTGTTTTTAAGTACTTGCTATTGTGAATATATGTCCAAATTTCGTTTCGTTTACTTTGAGTTGCTATTCTTGTCGCTATATGTGCGTCTGTGTGTATATATATACGTAAATATATGTGTTCATTTCTACGTGTGGTTTTTTTTTTTCTGTTCTATTTTGGTTTATATTTTGATTTCTCTATCTCTTTCTTTCTCTTTGTTTTATTTTTTTATATTTATTCTGTGTATAATTGTATTTTTAAACACACATATATACTATTACTATTAAAGGAAGTCATGCGAACCATCACAGAGGATAAAATTCCCATTCCTCTTATTCCTGATACGGAATTAAGTGACGTTCGTATAGGAGCTACAGACCCCGCCCTTTTCTTTTCCATTGCACTGGATTCGCCATGTAAAGTAACAATAGAATTTCAAGAATTTAACAGTGCTTCACGTTGTGTGTTATTGCTTAGTCCTACTGATCCTAGACCTAGTAAACATACCGCAGTATGGAAGAATCTTTCACCTGATCAAAATAAAACAGTAACTGTACTTCCAGCTGATCCATCTTATAAACTAGGATTATTATATCTCGCTGTACGCTATGTGGAACCAAGTGGGAATACTTTTATTCGTCTTAAATTAACATTACAAGAACAATATGAAGCAGAATGGTATTCTCTTGCTAATCGTGCCTTATATCACGGTATGTGGTCAGGATTTTCTTATCATGGTCGTGGACGCTGTATATATGGTGTACCACCAGATGCTTTAGAAGATGGTGATTTAAGTTGGAGTGGACGTAGTCTACGACGTCAAAGTGAGGCATTATCTTGGCAAATGGACTTTACAAATCTATTAGATGGTGCTATAGTAGATGTTGCTAAAGAAGAAACAGGATGGTTTATTCTTCCTTTACCTTCTCCAACAATGGAAGTATATGATGGAGATTGGGTAAATGGAAAGAAAGAAGGTACTGGAGTTTATCAATGGAATGATAAAGCATATATTGGAATGTGGAAAGGAGGAGTTCGAGAAGGTTTTGGTGTTATGCAAGTTCGTGATGGTTTTCGCTACGAAGGAGATTGGCTAAATGATAAAAAACATGGCAAAGGTAATGCTTTATATCCAGATGAAACACAATACCAAGGTGATTGGGAAAATGATGTACGAAGTGGTATGGGTATTTTTAGCTATACAAATGGTATTGTTATTCGTGGAAAATGGAAAAATGATGTACTAGATTCTGAAGTTACTGCAAATTATCCTGATAAATCCCGTTATGTAGGTCAATGGTGTTATGACCTTCGTCATGGAGAAGGTGTGTATACAGATGCTGTTGGAAATGTTTTTAAAGGAACATGGAATATGGATAAACGTACCGGAAAAGGAGTGTTAATATTTGCCAATGGGGTAGAATGTGTTGCGGATTGGGAGGATGATGTGCGAAAGGGTGGTACATTTACCTTTAAAAACGGTGAGGTGTATGTTGGTGGCTGGAATGACACGTTGTGTGTGCGGGAGGGGGAGGGTCGGTGTGTGTACCCCAACGGGGATGTCTACGTGGGCCACTGGGCGGCCGACAAGAAGGACGGCTTTGGGACCCTCACGCACGCCGAGGGGGGCCGCTGCTACGAGGGCGAGTGGGTCGCCGACCGCCGCCACGGGATCGGCCGCCTCGAGGACGCGGAGGGCGTCTACCAGGGCGAATTCCGCGATGATCTCCGCTGCGGGACGGGTCTTCACGTGGGCCGCCGGGGCTCTCTTTACCGCGGGGAGTGGCGAGACGACGGCCGCGTGGGTACCGGCATTGGATATGATGCTAAAACCGGCACTATTCAAGAGGGCGTCTTTCTTCTTGGTCGTCTTCAAAGTATGGGACGTGCTCGATCCAGCAAAGATGCATATGAGGGACCATGGGTAGACGGCGAGCGTCATGGTGTGGGTGTAACATCCCTTACAAATGGAGATGTTATTCAACATGTCTGGTATCGTGGTAAACGGCAGGATGGGGATGTGGTTTACAAGTATTCCAATGGTGATGTGTATGAAGGGGAGTGGCGTGATGGGCTACGTCACGGTAAAGGTACACAACACTACGTTGATGGCTCTAAATACTCAGGTGAATGGAATAATGACAAACCCCATGGTCATGGTATTCATACAGACTCACGCGGAGAAGTACTTGAAGGTGAATGGCGCGAAGGTACACGCATTGATGTACGAGGTCGTCTTCATTTTGTGGATGGTAGCGTGTACGAAGGTGATATATGCGGCGGAAAACCTCACGGCAACGGACGACTGAGTTATCCAGACGGTACCAGTTTTGAAGGAACTTTTCGCAATGGTGTATATGTGTTGTAGTGATTTTCCATTTTTTTGTTATCCTCTTTCCTTCTCCGTGAGGGAGAGGGAGAGAAATGACAAAGAGTGGAGTGTCTCATGTACTCTTGAATCTACTTACTGTAAAAAAATTTTTTGAAAAAAAAAAAAAAAATGGACCCTTCTTTTGAGAGTAAGGTTTGAAAGGGGGGTGGGGATTGGGGAAAGAGGAAAAAATTATAGATATTTACATCTATCTCTTTCCCTCTATCTATCCCCACTTTATTTATTTATTTATTCGTGAATGTAAATATGATATTATTATTTTTTTTCTTCTCTTTTTTTCTACTTGTACAGGAGGTTGAAACCACAGTTCTATAAGGGCAGAGGTGATAGATAGGGTATGCGCAGAAGCAGAGAGCCAGATATTGGCAACACAGGAAGTCCAGAGAGTAGTGAGAATAAAGGAAAATACCCACATGGCGAAGAAGGAAGTATAGCACTTTCTCCTGTTCCCTATGTTGGATTGACTAGTATTGGTCCAACACATCCGGATGAAACGATTCCAACCTCTATGAATAATTCTTGGTTGATGGAATCAGAAGTGATGAGGCGTCGTCAGGAAGATGATGAGGTACGACACTATTTAGTTCAACTTGATTTACTACGACAAGAGTGTGAACGTGCTGGAAAGTTTCGAAAAGCACAAGAATGTATTGATCGAATTCGTGAAATTAATCTTCGTTATGCCAAGAAAATTGAAATTGAAGCTCGAAAAGTAAATGTGGGATGGAAGAAAAAGATGATGGAGGAACAACAACTTGAACTTCTTACTTTTCATGCTATGTGGGAGAATAAAATGAAAGAATATGATGAGGGAGCAGAACTTTTAAGACGTGGACTTCATCGACAACAAACAATGGAAATGCAATCAGAGGAAGATGTTATTCGATTAGAACTTATGGAGAAGCGTCCAAGACCTTCAAAGGCTTTAGTAGATCTTCAAGATAAGTTAAAGGTGTATGTGCAGCAAAAAATGTACATGGACGCTGATCACGTAACAAGAGAAATTAATCGTCGAAAAAGAGAAGAACAAGAAAATTTTGAAAAGTATTTGGAAAGGAAACTGCGTGAGCGTCTTCATGCGGTTGCGGAACGATTACGTGTAGAACGAATGGCAGTAGAACAGCGACTCACAGTGAATAGGGAGGAACTGCTCTCTCAACGTCGACAAGATTTTAATATACTCACCAAAAAACATAAGGCTGCTATTTCTGCTCAAGAACAATCTATTTCTCTTATTATTACAAAGGCACAAGATTGTATTCATCGTCAAGTAAAAGCGTATATTAAAGATCCTGTAAAAACAGGATTAGACCTTATACACTTATCAGAAGTAGCACTTGGAGGTGGTGGACAACACCGCAGTGGGAGTGTCAATAGGAAGAAGATAGAGTGGGGTGCAAGTGGAAGGGAAGGGACTTCTTTTCTCTCTGCTAGACACCGAGATGCTTCTTCTAAACAGTTTTCTTCAATACAGCAGTCTCCTGTTCGTGCAGCGACATCTATTCGGCCTCCATGGCAAGACTAAACGCCTCTATATATTGTATTGTAGTCTGTACTTTATCGTTAAAAAAAAAAAGAAATAACAGAAAAAAATTTCAGTATTTTCTCTTATTTTTTTTTATGGCTTTTTTTTTTGTAGTTTCTTGTATCCTGTATGTTTTTTTTTTTTTTTTAGTTATTCATAACAATATCTGCGTTTTTTATTATTTTTCTTATATTCTATTGGTACATATACATATAATGGCATTCATCATTATCATTATCATCATTGTCATTTGTGTAGTTTTTTTTTTTTCTTTTCTCTTTTTTTCTTTTTTTCTCTCTGTGGTGATAGGGTTTTTTTTTTTTTTTATTATTTAGAAGGAATGGGAATTGCTGGTTTTTACTTGTGGTTGCAGCGATGGTATGGTGACTGCATACAAGATGTTCCCGAGTCCATTGTGGATGCCGCCTTAAAGGGTCATATGCTTTCAGAAAAAGAAGAAAGTGCTATGAGGCGATATGATAATTTGTATCTTGATATGAATGGCCTTATTCATCCTTGTTGTCATGATACAAATCCATTACCGGAACCAGAATCAGAGGAAGAAATGTTTGAACGCATATTTGCACAGATGGATCTTCTTTACAAAGTGGTACGTCCACGTAAATGTCTTGTTCTCTGCGTTGATGGTGTGGCTCCACAGAGTAAGATGAACCAGCAGCGTAGTCGACGTTTTCGAGCTGCAGAGGAACGTTTAGAAAGTGATGCTCTCTCTCAAGAGTGTGCAGAAGCCGTAATGAAAAAAGGTCTTCCTCGTCCTAATACAAGAGATCGATGGGATCATAATGTAATTACACCTTCTACAGCCTTTATGGAACGGGTTGGACTTGCCATTGAGTGGTTTGTAATGAAAAAACTGAATGAAGATCCAGATTGGCGACATATTACTGTAATATTTTCAGATGCTCATGTACCAGGAGAAGGAGAACATAAAATTATGCAATATATTAGAGGATTACGTTCACAACCTGGTTATGATCCTCATACATCTCATGTAATTCATGGAATGGATGCTGATCTTATTTGTTTAGGTTTATCCACACATGAAGAACATGTAACTATTTTACGCAATCAACTTACAGATACATATCAACCTGATCACAATCGTTTTTGCTACTTTAGTTTATATAAATACCGTCAACGTTTAAAGGAAGATTTTAGTAGTATTGGTAAAATGAATTTTGAAAGAGTATTGGATGACTTTGTTTTTTTATGTTTTTTTGTGGGAAATGATTTCCTCCCACATGTACCTCTTATTTCTATTAAAACAAAAGGAATTGAATTATTATTGGATCATTATGTGCGGAGTTTTGAAACTCATTCCTACCTTACTAATAAAGGTGAAGTTAATTACAATACATTATCAAAATTTTTACGAAGTTTTGTACAAAATTTTATGGTGACACTTAAACGAGAATATGGAGGTGTATTAAGAGCCAAAGAACGAGCCAAAGTAAATGTTGAAGAACGTATAAAACGAAGTGAAGAAGAACTTAATGGTATATATAAATCTTTTGATTCCAAGTGTAGTGATGTGCAGGAAATAAGTGATGCTGCGCATAAAATATTATTATCTATTTTAAAAGAAAGAACACGTCTTGTTGCTGATAAACAACCTTTAGGATTTTCTTATGTAGATGATAATCATCGTGATGGTTATTATGAAAATAAATTTGGTTGGAATCCAGAAAATCGTGAAGAATTTGAAGAAAATATTAAACTTTGTTGTGCAGAATATTTACGTGGAACTCAATGGGTGATGCGTTATTATACTACCGGGTGTCCTTCATGGGATTGGTACTATCCATTTCACTACGCTCCCCTTTTGCAGGATCTTGCGCAGTTTACAGATGTGGTGAATGTAGAGATGTCATTAGGAACTCCACGACATCCAGTGGTACAACTCTTAGCCGTATTGCCGCGATTAAGTGTACATGCATTACCAGAGGAATTACATGAAGCGGTAAAAGATCCCGCATCTGTGCTGGGTGCATTTTATCCAGATAAAGTAGATGTAGACTTTAGTGAGGCTTATTTCTCTTATCAAGGTGTATTACGATTACCATTTATTGATAGTGTTCAACTTCAATTGGCATGTCAGAAGATTGTGGAGTTGGAACCAGATCATGGTGTTACATTACTACTCACACATGAATCCAGTATACTGAGTCGATCATTAGAACAACTTTTAGGAAAAGAAAAAGAAGGAAAAGGAAAAAACACAACAACACTGCATCCCATTCCACGAACTATATCTATGCATATGCCTATTGCAGGAAGTGTTGGTTATTATGAGATGGAATGGCCACGGCATGCTAAACTGGAATGTCCAGATCCTGGTATGGCTAAGGATACTTCATATGGGAAACCTATTAAAGATAATGCCGTACGTTGCTATCATTATGAAATGAAGAAGGATGCCAAGTATAAACCTGAACTTCTGCGAAGTAAGAGAGATTCCTCAGAGGTTACTTCTTCTTCTCCCACACGGGCGGTACAAACAACAACAACTACAAAGAATAATAATAATAATATGAAAAAGAAGAAACATCAAGAAGAAGTATCTCGATCAAAGCAACAAACTACATCTGGATCATCTGTGGCAGTCCATCGTGAGAATAAAGATACTAAAATAAGTCCATCTAGAGCCAAACGTGGAAGAGAAGAAAAGGACCATGATGAAAAGGAGCAAGTGTTGACTCCAAGAAAGAAGAAACAACGGTCAGAGAGTAATGAGAAAGTATCAAAGCATGAACCTGCAGCAAAGAAAAAGAAAATAGTGAACAAGAATGCTAAGCGTAGTAGCCCTCCTTCACCTAATAAGAAAAAACTAAAAAAATAGATTCAAGAAGGTTTCGTGTAATGTATATTACTATTGACTTGACTTCTCTACAGACAGATAGGTTGCATAAAAAAACGCAGAAACAGTGAAACGGTTTACAAGTCTAAACGAGTAATGAGGAAAAAGAGGAAAAATAAAAAAGAAAAAAAAAGTGTAAAGGTTATAATAGAACCTCAAAGGTTTTAACACAGTGATCAGTATATCTAAGGTATATATTATCTATAACTATATCTCTATTTATATATATATCAATCCGATAAGGTGTTTTTTTTTTCTTTTTTTACTCTTTTGTGGGAATACATTCCCATAATAATAATAATTATACTACTACTACTACTATTAATAGAAACAGTAATAATAATAATATACAGATACGTATAAATATATAGATATGCATACAAGTAAAACTATAAAGATAAAAATGAAAAAAAAAAAAAAAACTGTTGGTTACTCTATTTTGAATGTCTTTTTCAATTATCATTTATATTGTGAATGAACACTTTCTTTTTCTTTATTCTTTTTTTTTTTTTTGGTAGCTATACTGGTGCCAGCTAATTCTTTTCAAGGAAATCTAGGAACACTTTCCTTTTCTACTTCAGTTTGTAAAAAAAAAAAAAAAAAATGGGAATTCAAAACAAAACGGAAAATGTAAAGGAAGAGTTGACCATAGGTGTAAAAGCTGTGAAATCAGTAAACTGCTTTGTTCCTGGTCGTGTTTGCCTGATTGGTGAACATAGTGACTGGGCAGGAGTGCATGCCTCACCCGATCACCCAGAAATAAAACCAGGCCGATGTTTGGCTTATGGGACACCGTATGGATTGTACAGCAAAGCGGAATTGCACTTTATGGAGTCTATCCCAGCAACCAATATTCTAACAGGAGCTGAAGAATCTCCAATTCTGGCGGATGATAATGATGATAATGGTATTGGGTTTTTTTGTATGTCTTCTGTGCGACCAAGTGGTGAACGTTTGGATACCTCTTTACCTTTAGAGGTTAAATTATTGAGAAAATGTGCCGTGGATGGTGGTTTTTTTGCTTATGTGTATGGAACTATCGCAGTGGTTCTCGAACGATATGAGGAAAAAATTAATAATTTTCTTAACTCCTTTCATGGTTCTTTTAAAGGTACCGTTAAACGTGCTATGATCACCATTGAGAATAAAACAGATCTTCCTATTGGAAAAGGTCTTTCTAGCAGTGCGGCGGTGTGTGTTACAATTGCCCGTTGTTTTGATTCCCTTTTTGATATTGGAATGTCAATAAAAGAAATAATGGATGTGGCTTTCTGTGGTGAAATTCTCACAGGAGCCGAGTGTGGACGCTTAGACCAATGTGTAGCGTATGGTCCAAACTGTTGTATAGATCTACATTTTCACGGATCTGCTATTGAGGTGGATACCATTCCACTCCCTTCTACGGCTATATTTTATTTCGTAGTTGCAGACTTGGGAGCTAAAAAAGATACGAAAAAAATCTTACGAGAATTGGGAAGTTGTTTTCCAAATTCAGAACATGATTCTGTAAAGAGTGCTGTAAGAGAATTCCTTGGTGATATTTCATTGGATTTGGTGGAACAGGCATCTGCGGCTATGCGAAGAGGTGATGCAGAGGGACTTGGTGCAGTGTTTACAGAGTACCAGCGATTATTCGATTTACATTTAATTCCAGCCTGTGATGAACTGCAGGCACCGCGACTTCATACCGTACTTAATGATGAACGTGTGAAAGCGTTAAGTTGTGGTGGAAAAGGCGTGGGAAGTCAAGGCGATGGTTCTGTGCAACTGGTATGTCGCAACGAAGCAGAACAACAACAACTTATTCGCGTTCTTGAGGATTACTTAAACTGCAAGGCTATGCCTTTTTTTCTTAAAGGAAGTGAACATCTGGAGTGTCAGCATTTGAGTATGAATTAAAAAAAAAGAAAGAAAAAGATTGTAGAATACGTATTTCTGGCCTCGCCAGAGACACGTAGTCACGTACGTGTGAATAGAGGTAGATAGATGGAGAGATGAAGAGAAAGAGAGAAAGAGAGGTGGAACAGAGTATATATATATATATATATATATATATATATATAATGTATAAAACTTTACCACTCTCTTCTTTGTTCTCTCTTTCTCTCTCTTTGTCTTTCCTTTGTGTTATCTCTCTCTTTTCATGTGTACACATATTTGTCCATTTTTACTTAGTTTATTTTCTGATAAGTTAATTTTGTTTAATTAGGGGTGTGAATTAAAAAAAAAAAAAAAAAACGAGTTTCTTTTTAATAATTGAGAGCGGTGTTGTGATGTCTCGGGGATGTGCGTATTATGTTTTTTTTTTCTCTCTACACGGTTTGGATTTCATTTTTTCAAATTGTTTTTCGTGATTTTCTTTGAATTTTTTTCATTCCATATAATATCTCCCTTTTTCTCTCTCTCTCTCTCTCCTTTTCTCTCTTTTCATCTCTCCATATCTTTGTAAGGACAGAAGCAGCTACAGTATAACAAGCGTGTATACATCTATACAAACATCTCTCTCTCTCTATATATATACATATATTAGGAGTAATAACGTTGAATTCAATGGATGGTAAAAAATCTATGGCTTCCTTCTACGAGAAGGGTGAAATAATGTATCAACGTGGACTATTCTTGATGCAACGTGGACTGTTTAGAGAAGCTATTAACGCCTTCGCAAAGGCGTCTTTCTTCGTACCACAGAAACCGCAACCTCTTATTACAGCTGCCGAGTGTTATGTTTCGCTTTGTGATTTTCAAGGAGCTGTTAAACAATATCGTCGTTCACTGTGGTTATTGCGTCCACGTGAGAAGGACCAGAATGAAGAGGGTTTTCACGTGGATACTTTACGTTTTGATATGCCTCTTAATCCTGCATCTAAAGATGATGATGTGGAAAGTTTTGACTTGGATGTGAATGAAGCTAATTATGAAGAAGCGAGTTTCTCTCAGAAGTCTAGTCGGCCCGTCTCTGCGAATCCATTTTTATCCACACGAGTTTCCTCTCGAGGCCGAACGACCACGGCGGCAGGGGCGAGATGTGGGGATGAACAGGCGCTTACAGAGGCCATACAGACACGCTTGGCAGGTATTTTAGATGCCTTAAGTATGGTGCTTTTTAATGCGAAGGACTATGCACAGGCATTGCGGTTTGCAGATGAATCGCTTGAACTTCGTCCACATCCACAAGTGGAATTACACCGTTGTGCGTATCTTATTGCCCTTGAACGTGAGGATGATGCGGAGAAGAGTTTAGAAAAACACCTTCATGATAATCCGAAGTTTTCTATTGAATCTAGTTCTTTATTAGTTCATTTATATTGTCTACGTCAGGCGTTTAGACATGCAAAGGAATTACTAGATAAAATACCGATTGAAGAACGTCAACATCCACAAGTATTACTAGCTCAACATATATTTGATTCTTCTTATTCTGTCTTTCGTCAACGTTCAATAGACCAATCAGATTTTCAAGGACTTACACGTTGCCTTACAGTGTTTCCAGAGGATGCCGCATTATTATATGAACGTGCTAAACATCATATTAATAAAGGAATGGAAAAGAAAGCCGTACCGGATTTATTTCGTTGTATTAAAGTTTCAGATGGTCATCACAAAGCTGCGATAGAGTTAATGACACAAACTCTTTTTCATCTTGGTTCAACTGTGGATGGAACCAATAGTATTAAAGATGCTATTGAATATTATTCTACATCTCTTATATGGCAAGCTGATAATATTCCAGTTCTTCTTGCTCGTGGTGATTGTTATGTAAAACTGGAAGATTATCAACGAGCATTACAAGACTTTATGCGAGTAGAAAGTATTTGTCCAAAATATCCTCCTGCTACTCAACGAATAGGTTTTTTACATGATGTTTGGGGTTCAAAATTTCATTCGAAAGGTAAATTACTAGAAGCTGAACGAGAGTTTAGTAAAGCTATTGCTACATTTGATACGGAACCTCTCTTTTATTATCATCGAGCCTGTTGCCGATTTGACTTGAATGAACCTCGATATGCTTTACGTGATGTTTTATCATGTCAACAACTTAATCCAACAGATCCAATCATTAAAGACTTTGTTTATGCACATCTTGGAAAAATCACCACAAATGCGGATGTGCAAGAAAAAAATGAGGTAAAATTGCCAGAATTAGCTTCAGGTGTTTCTCGTCGTGTGATGTTACTTTACGGTAGTTCTGATGCTAAGAGACTCAGAAGAAAACGTAATCAAGAATACAATAAATCAATGATAAGAGAAGAAGAAGAAGAAGGAGAGGCAGAGGAAGAAGAAGTAGGAAATGCTGCTAGAGCTTCTCATCTAATGTTTGGCACAGGGAAAACATCATCGTCTTTACGATCCGTATTGAAGTGTAAAAAAGCGACTTTATCAATGCCCGACAATCATGCAGGTAGTTTTGGTAAAATGTATTCTATATCGCCACGTGAAGGCAAAAAAAGTGCTTAAAAATATTATGTGGATATCTAATGTAAAAAAAAAGAAAGAGAGAGAGAGTGTGTGCCGAGAAAGAAAAAAAAAAATCTCATGTAGTCTATATAAACAATAGTTTGCATATTGGAACTTTTATTATATTGTATTTTAATATAGTTTGCTTTGATACCGTTTATATATATATATATATATATATTTATATATATTTATATATTCCCCTCTATACTTGGGGGAAAGAATATTTTTCTCTCATTTCGTTAGCGAATATATATTTTTTATTTATTGTTGTGTCTTTGAGTTTATCTGCATCTGTAAATATATAATCACCGTATTTCTTTATCTCCAAATTTTTTTCGTTGTTAATTTACCCCCCTCAAAAAGAAAAAAAAGAAACACCTGCTCTTAGCAAAATCATATAAAAGTAGGAAAAAAAAGGGAAAAAAAAGGGGTAATACTTACAAGAGAAAAAGAAAAAAGAAAAAAAAAAACAGAGAATAATGTTTCGTCGTGTGATTGGCCCTGAGGCGTCACGAGCGCTAGCAAAGACCACCAGTTCTGTTCGTCGCTACACCAACTATGATCACATGAAGTACCCTATGGACGTCCAGGCGGTGGCGTGTGTGTTTGGATATATTCTGGTGATGTGGTTTGTCTTTGCCCGCATTGGCAGTCTCTACACGAACTTCTCTTCATACAAGACGGACTATCTGCGTGTGTGGCGCCGTAAACTCGGCACCGGCTACCAGTGGGCGGATGCCTGGGGACCACAGATGGAGACACTCTACCGCAATGTGCCGGACAGAGTGGAATAAGTATAGGAACGAACGAGGGAGTTGTGTGTATAGGAGAAGAAGAAGAGGAGGAAGAGGGCATGGTGTTTTGGTCTTTCTGATAGTGGAGGGTCTAGTAAGTGGTGTGAGGATGAGAGGGAGGCATTTGAAAAACAAAAAGAAAAGAAGAACATCACACCACGAGTTTTGTGTTTATAGCTAGATAGGGGAAACAGTGAACAAAAGCTAAGAAAAGCAAAACACAAATAGAATAAAGAAAGAAAGAAAAAATACAAGAGGGAATATGAAGAGTGTAAGTAGGAAGAGGTGTATGAATTGTAGTATATTTTTATCCGTTGACGGAGATGATATGCCCCCCTTTGGTGAGGTGGTGTGGTAATGGTGGTGGAAGTAGTAAAGAAACCATCTAATGTGGCACACTGTATATAGGTCTATATATAAATATCTTTTTTTTTTTATCTCTCTGTGTGTGTGTGTTTGTGTTTTTATTTTTATTTTTTGCTTATGTGTTTTTGAGTAATTCTTCAATCTATCTTTGGATCCCCTTAGTTATTTTTGCGATCCACAGTTTTTGTCTTTTTTTGCTGTACCTTGCAGAAGAAGTATCCATATTATTAAGAAATTTATTATTATGGATATGCGTGGAAGGAGTTTAGAGCGGGAATAAAGTGAAGAATTCAAAAAAAAAAAAATAAAAGATAAAAAGTAAAAGAATGAAAGAAACATCACACATTACAAAAAAAAAAAAAAAGGGATTGGGACCACAGTTTTGTTTTTTTAAAAGTCTCCGCTCACGAAAATGAGACGCACCTGCTGATTAGGGAAGATGGTGTGAACCGGTGCCGCCTGTTAGGGGAGGGTGTAATTCCATTCAGGATATATAGTGTTTTCTCTCATGTGAACAATAACTTTGTGTGTCTGCAAAAAAAAAAAAAAGAAAAATATTCTGTATCTTTTTTTTTTTTCTTTGGTGCTACTAATCTCTTTTTTTTTCCCCTTTTCTTTTTTTTTTTTACTCTTGTATTCCCCAAGGGAAGAGAAAAAAAAAACACAAAAAAAGGAAAGAAGTAAGCTAAATATGCGACGAACGAATTATTGGTTTTGTAAGACAGTATTTGATTTTTCTAATCCATCAAAGTTTATCACAGAACGTATTGTAGATAAACCAGTTAATTTTATTAATGGTGTTTTTCTCACTCCAGCTGGCAGTCCAGTCATAACGGTGGAGGATCCCTGTACTCATAACATTATTGGTGAGATTCCAAACTGTGGATCCTCACAAACACTGGAGGCTATTAATGTAGCAGAGTCTGCTTTTAAAAAATGGAAAAATGTCATGCCCCGTGAGCGGGCTTTCATACTTCACAAATGGGCAGATTTAATATTACACCATAAGGAAAGCCTTGCAAATATTCTCTCTCGTGAATCTGGTAAAGTAGTATCTGAAGGAATGGGTGAGTGTCTCTATGCGGAACGGTTTATTGAATGGTATGCTGGAGAAGCAGAGCGGGTGTATGGTGATATCATTCCTGGTCCTCGCAAGGATGTACTAACAATGGTATTACGACAACCTGTTGGGGTTGTTGCTGTTATTACACCGTGGAATTTTCCCTCGGCGATGATCACACGTGCAGTGGCTGGTGCTATCGCGGCTGGATGTACAGTTGTACTCAAACCATCAGAACTCACACCATTTAGTGCTTTGGCTTTAGCACAATTAGCCACAGAGGCGGGAGTTCCTGAAGGTGTATTTAATATTATTACTGGAGATGCTCCTCCTATTGGAGAGACATTATTGGATAGCTTTAACGTACGTAAAATAAGCTTTACAGGATCTACACGAGTAGGGAAATATTTATATAAACGTTCCGCATCTACAATGAAAAAATTAAGTTTAGAGTTAGGAGGTAATGCACCTTTTATTATTTTTGAAGATGCAGATCTTGAAAAAGCTCTAAATGGACTTATAAACGCAAAATTTCGGAGTGCAGGTCAAGCATGTATTAGTAGTAATCGAATATTTGTTCATACTTCTATATATGATACGTTTTTAAAAATGCTTATTGAAAAAGTTAAAACATTACGTGTTGGTAATAGTTTTGATAAGTCTGTGAACATTGGTGCACTTATTAACAATAACGCTATTAAGCGATTAGAAACTATGGTGGAGGATGCTGTGTTAAAAGGGGCAAAGGTGGAAATTGGTGGTAAACGTATAAATGGTCCTGGTTATTTTTTTGAACCCACCATCTTATCTTGTGTAGATCATGATAGTATGAAGTGTTGTCAAGAAGAGATATTTGGTCCTCTTATTCCTATTCTGAAATTTACAGATACAACGGAAGTGATAGAAGCTGCTAACTCTACACCTGCTGGTTTGGCAGCTTATATTTATACTCAAGATTACCGTAAACAATTAAATGTATCGGAACAACTTCAATTTGGTATGATTGGTGTGAATGATAGTGGATTATCATCACCATGTGCTCCATTTGGAGGAATTAAAGAAAGTGGTTTGGGTCGTGATGGTTCTAAATATGGTATAGATGCCTTTGTTGATATTAAGTATGTCCTACAATCACGTGAATAAACTCTCTGTTTTAATAATAATAAGAGAAAAAAAAAAAAAAAAAGAACGTGGAAGAAGTGAAATAAAGTGAAGATGGGATTGCGAGTAAAACAAATAATAATAAAAAAAAGAAACAATGGTTATAATAATTGAGGGATAGGATGAGTATATTTATACCGTGACGACTAATATATTGCTACAGTGATTCATGATAGCGAAATGGTTTTTTTTTTTGTTTTTTATTTGCTACGCAGAGAAATTCTTTTCTTGGTTGTTTCTACTATAATGGATATATATATATATATATATTTATGTATATATGTTTTTATATATGTTACTGTTTATTTTTTTTTTTAATTGTTTCTTCTTTTTCTTTATATACTTCCCTTTATACGTTTCTTCCAAGTAAGGTTTGGTAGGAGTCCACAATACCTGGAAAGGTGGCGGCATAAAAATAGAGTCCAAGTATATACTGCTAGCAGTGTTTTTAGACAGGGACAAAAAGAGAGAAGTAAACAAAGAAAGAAGGAAAAGCAAAGATACACAGAGATAAAGATATTTATTTACTTATTTATATATAAAAAAAGAAAGTCTACGTGTGTTTCTCTGTCTTGTGTGTGTGTATTTTTAGGGGAAAATATATGAAACTCTTTTTTGTGCTACTACTACATGTGTTGTTGTCTGTATTGCTGTTAACACATGATCGAGTATATGCACTTTGTCCAGCCAATGGAAATACACATGTTATCTATATTACTTCTAATATGGGTAATAACATTTGGGCCTTTGATACTGTCGGTCATTACATTGGAACCGTACTCAACAAGAGCTCTTTTCCATTTGCAGTGGACAAACTGCGAGATATGAAGTTTGGACCGGACAATCATCTCTATATCAGTAGTGCACGAGGACAATACAGTCGTATCTTTGCTGTTTCTGGAAATGGATTATTAAATGGTACACTAAATGAGAATTGTACACGTAATTATATCTTTACAGTAACGAAGCAAAGTTCAGATAATCCCTTCTTGGATCACCCCTATTCCATGGCCTTTCACCCAGAGGATGACTCTCTCTTTGTAGCCAATCAAAATTCTGTTACAGTTACAAGGTATATACGAGTGGATAAAGGAAAGAAAAAATATCCAGAATGGATTCCTATTGAAAATATGAAATCTGCATTATCAAATGAATCATCTTTACCATCTATGTCTGTACCAGTGAATATACCGAATAATGCTGGATTATTTGCATCTTCATGGAGTAGTGCCTATTTTATGGCATCTGTTCGTGGTTTAACACTATCCCCATTACTTCCAAGAGCATTAGTGGAACAGGCCGCACCTGCGGGTTGGTTTGCCACTGAAAGAAAACTTCTTTCTTACTATGTACTTGTATGTGATATGGCCACAGATCAGGTGCATGTATTTATAGATCAAACAGGTGAACATGTCTTTTCTCTTCCTGTTCCATCACCTGTTCAGGTTCTCTTTCCTTCACGTTTTCAAAAAGATGTAGAAACCCCAGCTTCCTATTTTGAAGTTCCTCATGTATATGTAACGAGTAAAGAAGATGGAATGACGTATTTATTACCATTTGTCGCCCCACCTCAACAATCACAACAAATACAACCACAAGAACAACAAGAACAAGGTGAAATAGATGGTGGTATCAGAAATTCTCAACGTCGTTGGGTTCCTCATCCAGTAACAAAACGAGTTCCTCAACACTCTTCTAGTGGTATATATGAGAATCCATCTCATGATATGCTTTTAATAGCAGATCGTAATGGTCGTAGGATATCTACATATGCCTCTCCGTATTTAAATACAAAAGAAGCTAACGCAGGTCCTTCTCCTTTTCTTGGATATTTTACTTCTAAATTACCAGATCAACCAGAGTTTATCTTAACAACAATGGTGGAACATCAAGCTTCTATTCCTTTTTGTTATGAACTTAGAGAAGATGGTACATTTCGTTACGTTGCCCTTTGTACAGCCGCATATATTTGGACAAGTGTACTTGTTCTTGTTCTCATTTTCTTTCTTCTGATTTTCCTTATTCATAAAATGAAAGAATGCCATAAACGTTGTTCACATCCCAAGAAACATAAACCTAGTGTGTCTGATATTCCCTCAGAGGAGGTTCCACTGGTCACCGAACATCTTGGGGGAAAGTACGGTACAAGTAACTAAAAGTACAAGAGTGTTGATAATTTACAACGAGAATCGAAATGAATACAAAAGGAGAGAAGAGAGAATAGAAAGAAAAGAAAAGAAAAAAAAAAGAGAAGAAGTGTGTTGGTATATATATATATATATATATATATATATATATATATATATATATATATGGTACTTTCTGCGTTATTTTCGTATGAGAGATGAAGTGTACAATATTGATATATGTATCGATGTATAAATATACATAAGATGTGAATGTGTGTGTGTGTGTGTGTGTGTGTGTGTTTTGCCATTTGGGAAGACACCATCGAAGAAGAACAAACAAACAAGAATCACAACAAGAAGAAGAGGAAGGAAAAGAAAAAGAGAAGGATTACAGTATACATTCATGTTTTTATTTTATTTTTGCTGCAGTCTAATGGGCTGTTGTGGAAGTATATTTTATATGAATGTATGGGCGTTGTAGAATTAACTTTAGGAAATAAACAGGAAAAAGGGAGAAGTGGATGGATGGATGGATGGGTGTGGTTAAAGAAACTGAAAGAAAAAAAAAAGAATATAGGTAAATCAATACAAACATCATCATTCTTTTGTTTTGCGCGAACGTTGAAAACAAAACAAAAAAAAAAAGAGAAAAGAAAAAAAAAAGAAAGAAAGAAGGGATTACATTCTATTATCTCAATCACCTTTTACTACTCTTACAGACTTGTGAGAGTGTAGAGTGGGTGGTGGGGGAAAAGCTAGTGTTTATTCTGTGAAGGGAGTGAAGGGACGAGAACTGAAGGAAAAGAAAGAGAAGAAAAGGGGAACGAAATAAAGAAGAAAAAAAAGGATATTTGAATGGTTTTTTTTTTTGTTGTTTTTCTTCACACTATTGGGGAAAAGAAGGGAAAAAAAAAACCCTCAAATAATTGGGGAGATAAGAGGAAAAAGAAAAAAGAAAAGGTGTAGCATTAAAGAAGTGGAAAAATAAATAAATCAATAAAGAATTGAAATGGAATGTCAAGGAGAAGTGAGAGCTTCATATATATATATATATAATTAGTTTTACTAACGTAAAAATGGTGATAAAAAAAAAGTCAAATGCTTAAAGTATTACACCTCACCCCTCCCCACGTAAATGTAAAAGAAAAAAAATAAAAAAAAAAGACATTTTGCGTGGTGTCTCCTGTGTTGCAGCATATATATATATATATATATATATATTAAACAAACAAAAAAAATATATTTATTCCCCGTTCTTATTTCTTTACCCATATTTATATATATTGTAAATTCAGGTGAATCTATTTTACTTTGATTATGATGTTGAAATAAATCACTAAACCTTTATAAATTCAATTTTTCTTTTCTTTTCCTTTTTTTTTCATTCATTTATTTCTAACTAAACTACATTACAATTAGGGCATTTTTTTTTTTTTAGGTTCTTCACTGTCTGTATTATTATTATTATTATTATTATTATTATTATTTTCTTTCCTTTGTAAATAGAACAGACAGGAGAATGTTTCGCCCATCTCCTTATTACTTTCATGGACCCACAACACGATCACAATCTGTACTCGCAGCCCTACTGCGTATTCGACAACAATATCAACGTCCACAATCATCACAGAATCGTCGGGATCTCTCTATTCCTATAATCTCCGCCCCAATAGATCACACCACTTCTCTCATTCAAGAAAGACAACAACTCGTAGTGGAGGCGATGAAATTACTTCGCAAGGAGATGCGTAGTAGTGAAGATCTCTCGGATGTAGATGCCACCTCCGCTTCTTTCTGTGTAGAAGTTGGAAAATTATTAAGTGTTGGCGCTGCCTTTGGGGCTTCTACATCCACACCTCGTATCGCAGAGGCTTTGCAATGGGTGCGAGTCAATAAAAAACATTTAGTCTCTACTCGACAAGTAATGTCTATTTGTATGCCATTACTTAATCTAAAGGATGGGAAAACTACAGGGAAAAGGTTTATTATGGAAGAACTTTTTTCACCTTTATTATCGGTATTAGAAGTACCACTCTCTACAGGGATATCAACAGAATCGGAGTTAAAACAACACCGAAATGCGGTGATTTCTGTTTTTAGTCTTATTGGGCGTTTAATGGAAAATGGAGGAAGTGAAAGTGAAGAGACAAAACAACAACAACAAGAAGAAGAAGAAGGTGATCAGACATTATTAAATAATAATATGATGTCTCTTCAGGAGGATCCCGCAATGCGTGAAAAGATTACAAATCTCTTAACGGCTGCTGTGAATGCTATTCTCTCGTGTTCAAAACAAACATTACCTCCAATTGAAGTAACAGACTGTGTACACATTTTACAGGCTTTTCAACGCCTAGAGAGTGTTGACAGCAATAATAATAATAATAATAATAATAATAATAATAATAATAATAAGGATAATGTCATTAAAAGTGTAAAAGATGGTTTAATACGTATACGTCCATTAATAGATGCAGCACTTGGTCCTTCCACTGCAGGGACGACAAAACGACCGGCAGATGTTTGTCATTTAATTGCGGTATCATCCAAGTTAGAGGAGAAACAACACATGATGGAACTTTCTCGTGCTGCTCTTTTACTTCTACCACCATCCTTAGCTTCGGCAACAGCAAAAGATATATGTGTGGCATTTCAACTATTAGTTCGATTAAGAAATTCAGCACCAAATGTTGCAGAAAAAGTTATTATTCGACGTTTTATAGAAGCGGCTCGACCAAGACTTTTTATGATTGCTGAAACTCATTCTAATACACTTCGACATATTGAGTGTTCTGTGCTCATGTCGAATCTTTCACGTCTTGATGTTAAAGTAGCAGAAGATTTAATAAACCTTCTTTGTAGTTGTTTTACTTCTCATATGGAGTTGGCCCATTCGGCTCAACTTATTCCTTTTCTTCAGGGAATCTGTAGATGGAGTGATTCGATATCACGATCTATGATGAATGTTTCTCCTATTTGGGAGAATTCATCTTTACCAGCAATGCTTCCTTGTTTAGATCAGGCAATAGACCGTGTGATTGTATGGGGATTGGAGGGTTCGTTAACTACATTGGAGTCTGCACAGTTTCTTCTTGTTTTCTCTCAACTTCAGTGTCCACGGGTGGTTTCATTATATGCGGCTTTGGAACCAAAACTGATAGAAGATGTAAGGCGTTTGTCTACAGTGGATGATAAAGATAAGATAGATAAGCAAACGGAAAATATGGGGAATATGGAATCTAAACAAGAAATCCCTACAAATGTAGCGAGTCTTACATCTATTCTTATGCAGGCTTTGGATGCATTTCAACAAAAAGCCGTAACAATAACGCGAGAAGAAGAGGAATTACTACAACGGGCAGGAGAACTTCACACAACACTGCGAAATAACGCTATGAAGAGCATTACACAAATAAAAGAACCTAAGAGTCTAGTAATGGTTTTACATCTATTTACATCTGGAGAATCTGTATCCACTGAAACAAGAAGAAAATTAACCGAAAAGGAAGAAGAAGAAGAAGGAGAGGAAGAAGAAGAAGAAGAAATAGAAGAAGGATTACATCCGAAAGGAAATAGTACGACTCCATTAACATTAGGGACTAAATTTAAAACATCTAATGATGATAATAGTTCCTCTTCGTGTTTACTGGATGCGGCAGGTGAGCAAGTTTCTCTTCTTGCTTCTCAAGCTAATGCATACGAGGTTGGAGCTCTCGCAAAGTGTATGGGTGATCTTCTCTCAAAAGATCTTATTGGACGAACATCTGCTTGTAAAGCCATTCAAGCACTTTTAGATCGTAGTGAAGATGTTGAATTAACCTTTTATGATATCCAATCTCTTCTAGATGGAATTATAAAAACAAATATATCTTCTATTCCATCATCTTTTCTTAATCGTATTACCTTTTTACTACAATCATCACCCAATAGGACCACTTGGATGTTAAGACGTTTATTACCATGTCTAAAAAATGCCTCATTAAAACAAAGTGAAATGGATGCGTTAAATAAATTGACAAGAGTGTCGATGGAAAATGCTTCTCATTTAGTTTCAACTCATCATTCAACATCTTTACCACTTCGTGATATGGCTCTTTTAGCTTATGTATTGGGACAAATGTACAGTATTTTAGTTGAACTTCAAGCAGATTATTTTACGGAATCTGAAACTGTACTTGGAGAGGAGAATAATATTATACATACGAATATGAATCATCATCATCATCATAATGAGGAGAATGATGTTGATGTGGAAGAAGGTGAGGAAGGCGGATATATTAATGTTCAAAATGAATTTTTACTCTGTACCAATAAAACCTTTATGGATTTAGGTGATGCTGTTTGTTTATGTTTACAAGAGAAAGGAAGTCATTCTTTAGATGATAGGATTAATAAATTACATCAGATATCTCCACAAGAAATTGTAATTCTTGTTCAAAGCTTTGAAAAAGTAGGTGTTAGACATCATGCCCTTTTATATGAAATACTTCCTTTAGTACGAGATATGTCTGCAGAAATGGAACCATTAGAACTTTCACTTTTATTAAATGCCTTTACACGCCTTGGTGTATGGAATGGACGAGTTTTAAATACATTAGCTCGTAATGTATCTGAACAAGTAAGAAGATGTACACTTAAACAATGTCAAACCATTCTACAGGCTTTACAATCTTCACAATTTTTACGTTCCAATGCATTTTTCTCAACACCTTCTTATAAAGAAAGTGTTCAACAAGATTGGCATTCTGAAATCTCTCAAGATAGAGATACAGTAATGATGAATCCACTTGTTGTACTTGCCTCAACAGTAATTGAACGTATGAGTTCATTGGTAGAAACTTCTGCCTCTGTACGTGCTTTATTAGAATCCCATAGTTTAGAAGATCTTGTCTCTGTAGTTCGCGTTTTGGGATATTTTGATCGTCCACCAGAACCCGTTTTTGATACTTATTTTGCCGCAAGTGTAAAGAAATTAGTTTCTGCTGGAATGATGTTAACAAGTGATGTTTCTCCAAATATATACCGAAAACAGTTTCTAGCGGCAGTTTCATTGTCTGGTTTTGTTTGTAAAGTTCGTCGTTATGATCGACAACGGGTATCTGCAGAAGCTATTATCTCTTCCCTTACCCCAAAGAAGAAAAATATTTCTGAATCTTCCTTTAATAAAGAAAGATTACGTTTAATGCCTGAAGAAAAAGTTGCTGAACTTTATTATTCACATTGTATGTTTGCTATGATTTATGGAGTTTCATTTTCTACAGAAGAGGCTTTACCGTATTTACAAGTCATTTCTGAGAAATTGCGGGAAGAAGAAGTGGCACGAAATCCTCGACGTGTTAGTGTTGTTTTACGTCTCTTAACAAGGATAAGTTCTCTTCATATTGGGAATGTTCGTTTAGTTTCTGATATGGTGTTAAATTCAGCGGATTCTATTTTTTGGCGAATGCAAAGTGAAACAGAGAAGATCAATACACATGAAAATAATAATAATAAAATATCTCTTTATTCAGCCGCAACTATTGTCGTGTTAATGGAATCACTTTGTGTTGGTAGTCTGATGGTTTCAGGTTCCGCACGAAAACAAAAGGAGGGACAATTACTTTCTTACTTTGCAGAGTATTTAATAACCCTGAAAGGATCAGAACTCTCCGCGGCGGAGGGATGTACAATATTATTAGCCATGGCGATCACAGCGGCTTCCTGTCAACATCGTGAAGATCCTTCATTCACAGAAAAAGTACAACGTGTTATTCTTATGCAGGAAAAACAACTCTCTGTACATGATGCCGTTAGTCTTCTCATTGCTGCAGCCCTTTCCCATCCGATGACACCATTACAAGAAGAAACGATTCAGTGTGCCACACGTATATTAGCATCTCAATTGGGAAAAACAGATCATACAGGACTGTGGTTATTACCAGAGTTGTATCGACTTGTAACAGCAGGCGATGCGTGTGTGTTAACGTGGTGTTTGCAATTCCCATCCTCTGCAGATGTGCCGTTGTTGCTATTAGAGCGAGTGCCAGCCGCACTGCTGCGTGCACACCGCACAGCTGCAAAGAACACCGTCCCCACATTATCATTCTCTTGTCGACAAGATATCTTTGAACGCTATCAACAGTGTCTGACAGAACGACAGCAGCAGCAGCAGCAGAAGAAGAAGAAGGAGAACAAAGAGAGTGAAGAGGAGGAGGCGTTCATGATAAAGGAAGAAATGAAAGTGCTTGAAGAGCTTGTAAAGGAATAAGTCGCTCCATATATATATATATATATATATGGTTTGATGGTTGTGTTGTTATTATTATTATTTTACCACTGAGGGAGTGGGTTCACTTATACGAGGAACAACGAAATACAAAATATATATATATATATATTAAACAAGTTTAGTACGAGTAAAATTCTATTTTCATTATTTTACTTACAAAAAAAATAAGATAAATATATATATATATATATATATATATATATATATATATATGTGGGACTCAAATGAATATACTTCTCTTCTACATGTTATTATTTTTTTTTTTTCTTATTTTTTTTTTTTTCTAGTCATATTTCATAGAATGCTCTCAGACGCGGAGTTCACACATCGACTGGATGTTGCTTTAGCTCCAGTAACCCGCAGTTTTCAACACGCCATTCCCTTTTATGAACGCATGGGCGATTTTGGAATGACAAGGACCGACTCGCAGGTGTTAGCAGGCAGCAATACCAATACCAATAATAATAATAATGGAATGGATAGGGAAGTGGCGATTACAGATGAGGCCTTGCAGTGTATTGCGAGAGCAGAATGTGAGACATCTGTGGAGGGATTACATCAATGGTTGCGGCGAACACAAGAGGGACGTCAAATGGGAGAAGAGTGTTTAAATGTATTAAATAGTCTTTCCAGTTGTTTAGCATCTATGCGAGATGTAACTGGGGCAGTACAGGAACAGAGTAATCATTTAAGTAGTAATGCCTCTGCTCTTATGGTGCGAAAAACGAAATTAGAAATGGTACAAGAGGAATTACAGCGAATGATTAGACACTTTTCACGTATTGAAGTATTAACACATGAGGCTGAACAACCAACATTATCGGCAACATCTGCTCGTTATCCAAGTATGTTACAAGAGATGGAAGAAGAAATGCAATTTTTATCTCGTAATGCACAATTTCTCTCATCTAAGGCATATGCTACAAAACTAGCAGTAGCACAGCAACGTGCTTTTCAATGTTTAAAAGATGCAATTGTAGAATCTTTATCTTCTGCACAAACAGCAGCTATTAATTCCACTGTTTATAGGGAAGCCTTTAGTACGATTAAACAATCAACTGGAATAGATGTTTCTACTCCAATTTCAGGAGGAACAACAACAAGTACCGTAGTAGAGATGGAAGAATCTCCTTTTGATGTGAATACATCTACTCCTTTACCAATTGCAGGAGTGAATGAAATTAGTGAAATACCAAAAAAAGCATCTGAAACACTTGATCGTATTAATACTGTTTTTCGAAATAAACTTAGTGAAAAGGCTTCACTACGGCGAATGTTAGAAGCACGTGGAGGTGAAGGTCAACCAGAAGATGAAATGCATGATGGTGAAATCTTAGATGTTTATCGTGAAACCCGTGTAGCTATTGTTGGTCCATTACTACAAAATTGGTTAGAAGCTTGGTGTGATGATAGTAACAAGAAACATCAAATGACTCAATTAGTCACTCATCTTGCTACTCTTATGAAAGTAGCCCTTGCACGTGAAAAGGAAGTATTTGATGATATTTGGCTTCGAGAAGATTTTGGGGCAAGAGTATTTCCACAACTTGTGGCAGGTATCTCAGATGAGGTTTATCATGTTTTTCGTTCTCGTCTTTTGCAAGTGGATGAACTAGAAGAGTTGGCACAATCTATTGAAGAAATTCAACGAGCAATTGCAAAACAAGATACTATTGCTGAACTTAGTGGTTTATTTACGAAAATGATTCAAGATGCACAAGAACGATTAATCTTTCGTACAAGTGTTTTCCTTCGTCAATCTATTATAAGATGTACTCCTTCAAAGGCAATGGTGCAAGGATTTTGTTCTAATGAAAGCATAGAAGAAGATATTTATATACCTGCTCTTAGTAATTGTGTAACGCTACTACGATTACTCTATCCTTCATTGGAGTTTTCTGTATTTTCTGTATTTGCAGAAGAGGCTATTCACTGTACATTAATGCAAGTTCAGGAATTAGCAAAAATGATGGGTCAAGTACGAGGAGAATATAGTGTATTAAAAGGACTCATGTGTCAATTACGACATCTCTTACATCTTCGAGAGGAACTTTCACGAATTGATGAAAATATCACAGTAGTGGAAAAACGTATTGATCTTAGTAAAATTGCTCAACGACGACTTGAAATTGTACAATCCTCTCGAGAATCCAAAAAAGATGTAGAGAGTGAAATTAAACACTGTTGTGAACGTATTGTCCAAATGCTCTTTACAGATGTCTCCACCCCACTGGCGGGAATCGCTCGAAAGAAACCGGAGGAGATTCAAATAGCCGTTCACACAGTAGAACAAAAGTGGAGTGATCAACAAAAATTGTTGAGTGTGTTTATTGCGAATGCCTCCACACGAGAAATTCTGTTGCGGCCGGTGCGAGTTCGCCTCGATGAGTTGCTGCGAGAAACAGCATCTATACAACTCCAACAAGTGGAGAAGAATGATCAACCACAACAACAATACACCACAGAGATATCAGTAGGGTCTCCTCCTCCTCCTCCTCCTATTAATATTAATACTACTAATACTATTGCTGAACAGGAAAATACAGTTGCTGTCTCTGTAGTTCCCGATGGACGAATAGAAGAAACAGAGACGATTCCACAACAACAACAACAACAACAACAACAACAGAAACAACAAGAAGAAGAGGGAGTGGAATCACAAATACCGAAAAAAGTTTCAGAATACACAAGTGAGACTTTAGTCTAGGGTCTTATTATAGTTGCAAATACGATTGGGTGTCAATTGTGTTTCCTTGTATATATATATATATATATATATATATATATATAT
>NW_021639844.1:628853-648312 GCF_002087225.1 Trypanosoma theileri
AAAAAAAGTGAGAAAAGGGATAAAAAGAAAGAAAGAAGTGTAGAGAAGAAGTTTTATTTCTTCCTACATATCACAGGTGTGTGCGTAGAAAGTTGATGTTAAAGTTCCTTGGAGTTATCAAGAAATCAGGAACTAACGTAGTGGAAAATGATGCGAAACGACGTGAGCAGAAGGAGTTGGATGAATATTTGGCCTTTCTTGCCTCACCAATTGCAGCTACTATTCAAAAAGAATTGTTAAAATTAGAAAACACATGTAATACATCTATACATCCATATCCATGTTCCTCCGATACCGGGATTGAAGGGGCGGTGTTAATGTTTTTACAACACACAACGTTATCACAACCAGAATTACCAACACGACTGCTCGCACTATTATTACAACGATTACGTCTTGCTTGTACCAATTTTGATGGAATGGAGTTGGTACATTTTTTGCAAAATTCCATCTCTTGTATATATGTGTTAGTAACAACACATAGAGGAAGAAATGCGGCGATTATGTTGGAATTAGGATTGGATGAACATCTCTTATTAATTCTTCAATTTGTGCGTTCACGACTGATGAGTCGAACAACTGGGACTGGAGTTGGTATGAATTCTATCCATAGTAGTATGGATAATCCATCTAGGCAGGAAGGTGGTGAAACAGTTAATGAAAGTGAATCTAGTAGTAATTATTCTTCTGGTTTACAACTCTCTACTACACCACGTGGTACTGTCATGAGTGTTCTTCGTGATACTTTAAAACTTTTAATGGCGTTGCATGTGAATTCAACACCAACAACATCAAGTGCAACAGGAATACCAAGAGATCAGTTAGCAAAAGGATTTACGTGTTATCGAAAAGATAATACGACTTCTTCTTCTTCCTCATCACATGCATTTCCTGTGATGGGACCATCAATAGAGGTAGAGACTTCAATATCAGCATCCATAATGATATCCACTAAATCATCATCATCATTATCTCAACAACAACAACAACAACAACAACATCAGCAAACACAATCAACACAATCACAACAAGATCAGGAACAAGAACAACCATCTTCTTTCTTATCAGAGTCTATGATTATAACCAAAAATAGTACTTTTCTTACATCAGTAACACGTGAGACGATGGTAACAGAGTGTGGTCATTTATTTTTGTATTGTTCAAAGGGTGCACCAGACTTGGATCTACCAGAGGAAATGGAAGAACAAGAAATGGTTACTGAAGTTCTTTCTTCACTTGCTCTTCTTATACTAAATTTAACCATAGAACCTAATGAACAAGTTGTTCATGTTGCACTTGCTGGTACGGGTGTTCAACTCGCACGATTTATAGGTACAAAAGAATTGAAAGAGATGGATTCATTATTACAACGATTATCATGCAGTTTACTAATTGTTAATAAATTTTTACGAGAATATCCTCAATTAACTATTACTGCTATGGGATCGGTTTACTTTTTTGATAATTTGGTAGAAGCATTAAAAGTATTAGGGAGAGAGTATGAATGTGCTCATAATGATGAGGGATATATTTTAGCACGAAAAGAGTGTATGAATGAATTAGAATCTATTGCGGATCTTAATGCCTTTCGTATGCGTGATGTTTCTGAAAATATACTATTACTCCCACGTCCTTCTTTTGGTCGAATAGCCGACAATGACAGTGCAGATGAATTTCTACACTGTTATCTTGGTCTCTTAGTAACTCAACGTGAGATACGGACAACAACAGAGGTGTTTAGTGACTCTGCAGTACGACGATACTTTAATGAAATTGAATTAAGTATTATAAAGGCATTTCTTGATACACCTAACGATCTAACTACTTCATCTTCTTCTTCTACTTCTTGTATGTACGATACATTAATGAAGTATGCTATCATTTCTTTACCAGATAATGATAAAGATATATTAGGATCGTATGGAAATAGTGTTTTAAATACACTTATTAATGCAGGTTTATATCGCATTCTTTTTTATGAAAGTGCATTTGCAACCTTTTTAAAAGATCCAAGACTTCTATACGCATCCGTGTATTTAGTACATTATATGCTTACTCGTCCAACATTATCCAAAACATCATTAATGGTGGAAGAATCATCAAAATTACAAGATTTATCACCAGAGGATGGTGTAGATACTGAAGTTAGTGTTATATTAGACATTTTAATTACAGGAGAAGTAAATAATACTTCTTATGAAAATGCTAATATATTATCTCTTTTTTGTGCCATATTACTTTCTGCAGTTCATGGTCCTAAATCTAATGCTATTATAAATGCTATTATTCAAAATAATGGTATATCAATGTTTGCCGCTATAGCGAATAAACTTAGTATTTCAACTCTAAATGAACGACGATCAGGTGATGTTAGAGAATGGGTAACCTATTTACTAACACAATTACTTCATATACCAGAGGTACAACAAGGTGTATTAGAAAGTCAAGCAGGTATAGCTCTTTCTCTTCTTACAGTAAAAGATATAAGACAAGATGCTGAAGTTATGCTTATCTCTTTACTTTCACACCGTTGCCCTGAATTAGAGTACCCAAAACGAATGATGATATTAGTAAAATATATTTGGGATTCTATTGGTAAATGTGCACAATTAGAAACTGGAGGATCTGATGTAGTAGCACCAATAAATGAAGATGATCAGGATAAATTTTTTTTATCTATTTTATATTGTATTCGTGCTTCTATTCATGGTTTAGAATCAGATTCACTTTGTTGGGGTCCAGTACGACAGTTACAAAATATATTTTGTAGTCTTTCAAGTACTACTCCACATATTTTTCTTCGTTTAATGCATCGTACTATTTTACCATGGCATGGAGTAAAAACTTCATATGCTATTTCATGTATTGTACGTACTATTGCTATGATTGTAAAGGGAAATCCTGCATTACGTACACAACTTTTTAAAACGGTTAGTGCCGAAGATTTAGTAGAGTGTTTTAGAAGTGAATGGTTTGGTACACCTCATGGAGGAGGAGGAGGAGGAGGAGGATCATGGTTACAGTTTCTTCGTTGTATTCTTTCACTTGTGTATGAAGAAGACTATACTGAGGAGGAATTGGATACTTTCTCTAAGCAAATGAAATGTGTTACCTTTACATATTCTGAAATGGATGTGGAAGAGACTGTTATACAAAATCCTGAACTATTAGTTCCACTTCTACGTATGTTTACTAAAGTGAATGAATTTAAAGAAAAACACCGTGATGCATTAGAGTATCTTCTTGCTCGTCTTTGTCGAACCATAAAAAGTTCCCTTGCTTCTCTATGGATGGTGGCGAATGCCGGTCTTTTTGGATCCCTCACGGCCCTCATTCCCATTGTCTCTGGAACGGCTCTGCTGGAGATGGTGTTGGAACTCATCATGACGATTGCAAGCCACCACATCAGTCTGCGGGAGACGAAGCAGTTTCTCATCAGCATCGCCCACACCCCCGGCGAGGAGGACCGCCGCCGCCTCATTCCCCTCGTGGTGGAAGTCCTGCACGCCGCCTCACACGCCCGACTCACGCGGCGGGCGGAGCGGCGGGATTTCATCGCCTTCCGCGAGCGCAGCGGGGCGACGGGCCTGCGGGCGGTGCTGCCGGACTTCCCGCTGGACGGCTACACCGTCAGTCTGTGGCTCCGCCGCGAGCCCCGCCCCCTCCCGCAGGCCGTCTTCGCCCTCCACGGCCCCGACCGCCGCCCGGCCATCGAACTCGCCATCACGGAGGCCGGACTGCGAGTCAGCGCCGCCGCCGACACCAACAGACCCACACGCGATGTGGATATCGTCTGTCACATCCCTATAGCCACGTGGGTGCACCTCGCCCTCATTCATCGTCCTCCTGCCTTTCCATTCGCCGCCACAGAACTGCAGCTGTTTCTGGATGGGGTAGAAGTGGCAGCCATAAGGGGAATTGCCTACCCAACACTTATGCGAGGGTTCTTCTTTATTGGTACACGAGGAGAGGCGGTGGAGCAGCGATCCTATAGTGGAACTTTTACAGGACAGATGAGCGCCGTCTATGTGTGGAGCCGAACGTTGGGTCAACGAGAAATTACAGAACTTGTTACTCCACAACAAGTATCAGAAGAGCAACATCCAACCGCATTAGGGGTACGTTATAATGCAGCACATGTTTTAGTTTATGTAGATCCACGTTTTGGAGAACGAGGACAATTACATAATTTAGCAGCACTCTTGCGAGGTAAACCTTCAGAGTGGCCTCTCATTACATATGAGGGAACATTAGCGTGTAATACCAATACTATTATGGATTCTATTTGTGTATTGGGTGCACTGCATACAGTGGTAGTACCGTTATTAGTACTATTGGTAAATCCACAGTTACCCTTTCAGTTACGTGTACCACCGACAAAACGTAAAGTAGTATCAGATATTACATGTAAAGCTGTAGATGACGTATTAAAACTTGTTGAATCTCTTCTTTTAAGTAATATAGTACGTGCCGATTTATTAGAAGTTGGACTTTTTCCTATTATTTCTCATGTTTTACAACAATTTATGGATTACCAATGTACTAATCTTCCACAACGACTCAGTAATTTATGTACCGCACTTCTTCCAGATGGTGCTATTTTTGATGCAGCCTATAGTGCACTTTTTCTTTCAAGAGATCTTCTTCATGCCTGTGCAGAGAAAACACAATTAATGCTCATAAAAATTCAAAATGTTATTTGTAGTACAAGTAATGAGTTACATAGACGTTTACGTGGTTTGGATTTACCTAATTTTATTGTGAGTGAAATTGTTTATGAATATAATAAGAATTCTTCACATGATAGGGAAATGCGAGAAGAATTATTTAGTCTTATAGAAGCTGTTATGCTAGATCCTGTTACTATGAATGATGCTGATGCTATTTTACGTCTTTTTACTATTACTCTAGAATCTGGAGAAACGTTTTTGTTAATTGAAATATTGAAACATATTCGTCTTCTTATTGCAACTAGAAGTTCTTTTCTTGCTTCTTTATTAGGGAGACGAAATTTTCCATTATTTCTTATTCCATTACTAAATGATACACGTGTTATGGTTAGAAATGAGACTCTTTTACTCTTTTGTTTACTTGTAAGTTGTTCTCGACGAACACAGGAATTATTAAACCCTACATTGTTAATAGCGCATGAAGCTGTTCATGTTGGGAGTGATGTTTCCTTATCATGGTTACGAGAAAAACTTCAAACATCAGTAATGGATTCTAAATTATATGAAACTTTTCGTGCTGCTCTTACGGGTCGATTTGATGTTTCATTAAATGAAAGTATTCCTTTAAGACATAATGATAAAATTGTATTTGCCCCAGTTTTAACACCATTATTGCAATTAATGAAACGTTCTCAAGATAAAGAAATGAAGAGTAAAACTATGTTTGATATTTCTACTCTATTACAACAAGATTCTGTTGCTTGGAGAACCATTGTTTCTGTCCCTGGATGGTATGCAAGTATTGTAGATGTTTATCTTTCAGAGGAAGAATTACTGGATGATCAAATTGGAAATGAATCCAAATTTTTAAACAGTACAACTACTATTTTTACAAGAGTTATATTTCAAGTTCTTCTTCAAGAAACATATGGAGCATCCGAGTTAGAATTATTAGTAGCTTATCTTATTCAGAAACGGGCTCATATTCTTCTTAATGCTGTATTATTAGGGGTTGTAAAGGAATTTATTGTATTTATTGCCAGTCGTAGTCGATCTATTTCAGGAACCAATTTTGGTCTTGGTAGTCCATTAGCGGCTTCTAATTTTACATCACTTTTATTATTAATTGAAGATGTCCTTTTTTACTCCGCTACTATATATCAAGTGTATGGAGTAACACGACAATCGGAACCACAACGTAAACGCGGTTATACAGAAATGGAGGAATTAGTACTTTCTATTGATGGACGTAAAATGTTACAAAAACAAGAAGAAGAAAAAGATAAAACACAAGAACAAGAAGAACAAGAACAACAACAAGGATGTAATTTGTTGCAACAACAAAGTAGTGATGTGACATTTGAGGGAACATTATTTTTAACAGGTGATACAACTTGGCTTCGTTCTGCACCTGATGGTGTTTGGATGCATGCCACACTTGCTGTGAGTACAATGGATCTTCTTACTATTCATAGTGCCATACTAAACTCAAATGGAATGAGTAGTAGTAATAGTAGTAGTGGAAGTGGAAGTGGTGGTAGTATTGGTATTGGTATTGGTAGTGTTGGTGGAACATCTGCAGAACTTCATCAACAAGGAAGACGACTTCGAAAAGGAGGATTTCATCGTCTTTTTGTACGTTTATTTCGTGTTGTTTGTAGTTTTACATTACGGGATCCAATTCAGGTGGATAATATTCTTCTTCTTGCCTCTCGTTGGGTACAATTAGTAGATAATATACCAGGATCTTTTTTACTTTTGCGACGACAATTAACAGAACAGAGAGAACATTCACCTCTTTCTGGTTGTATGATTATGATTCTTAGTTTACATGAACTTCTTGATAGACGTTTACGTTTTTCTATACAAGGGCCTTCTATACGATTTGATGATGCTAATATTGAAATTCTTAATCGTATTCATTTATTATGCGCTCTTCAAAAGAAGGGATTTACGCAAATGCAATTTTTTAATTCCGATATTCCTTCAGATGAAACAGCTCCACAAATGCGAAAGGGAACATTAGAATGGCTTTGTCAAACAAATAGTAAACATTCTATTGGAGAATTTGTAGAAGTTGCCTCTCGACAGGATTATGATGTCTTTATAAGTCAATGTACTTTGGTAATGGAACGAGATCAGTTAACCGATAAAGGTATGGCAAGATTTATTGAACAAGAACATATTAAAACAGTAGAAAAATTACATCAAATAATTACAAATCTTAATGTAGCTCGTAAAACAATGTTAGATGCATTGGATCAACGTTTACAATCTCTTGGAAATGAAAAAGAAACCATAATAGCATTATCCGATCGATATACCCCACAAGCGGCAAGAACTTTAGCCACATTAACGTTTAATAGTGTTTGGACTCGTTTTCTTGAACGTTGTAAAGGTACTATTTGGGATGTGGATCCTGCAGGTCAACATAGTACAAATTATGTTCGTCTTTTAGAAGTTGAACAGCAATTACTAATTCGTCGAAAATTACAATTTGATTCTAATGGGACGAATCATGCGAATATTACGCCAATGGGTACTTTTTCTCCTACTGTTCAAGTACCAGTAAAACAACCTCTTCGTTTACGTGGTGGAGAAAATGTTTTGCTTTCTACAGAAGATATACAAAATGATGATGAAGAAGATAGTAATAGTAATACTAATACTAATAATACTCCTACTACTACTAATAATAATAGTAATAATAATAATAATAATATTCCAATAATGCCTACAACTTTAGAAGCCAAATCCACTGTACAATTTTCTATGCCTTGTGAAGTTCCATATATGATGCATTGTTGGAGTGCAACTTTAATGATACGAGAAAGTGAACTTTGTATATTTTTTGATGATGAAAATAAAGCATATAATCAACGAATAGCCGAAGATGCAGAATCTTTACTAATTAAACCACGTAGTATTATTTATCCTTCTGGTCATGCAACTTTATTAGCACCAGGAAGAAGATTTCGTATGCGGCGAAGTGCATTAGAATTATGGTTTCGTGATGGACGAAGTGTATTAATTAATTTCGCCTCTGTTTCAGATATGCGTGCGGCTGTCAGTAATGTACGTACTGCTGCTGAAAGACATAAAATTCCGTATATTCCATTATGTGTATTTCAAGAAAATGCAAAGAAGGAATCTCTTCTTTGGCGACGTATGGAACAATGGCGAGATGGAGATATTTCTAACTTTGAATATCTTATTTGGTTAAATTTCTTTGGAGGTCGTACAGTAAATGATTTAACTCAATATCCTGTATTTCCTTGGGTAATAGCGGATTACACCAGTGAACATCTTAACTTGGAGGATAGTACCACCTTTCGTGATTTCACATTACCTATTGGGATTTGTGGAGGAGCAAATAGTCGTGCACGTGTTGAAATGCGATATGAAGAGACGAAACAAATGGGAGATGTTCCTGCACATTATTTTACACATTATAGTTCTTCTGCAGTGGCATTATATTATATGATTCGATTAGAACCATATACCACTTTACAAATTATTTTACAAGGAGGTCATTTTGATCATGCAGATCGTATGTTTCATTCCATGGCAGCATGTTGGTATGGTGTGAAAACAAATTCTCAAGATGTACGAGAACTTGTACCTGAACTTTATTATTTACCAGAGTTATGTATGAATACCAATCATGTTAACTATGGTTATAAACAAGATGGAAGAGAAATGGATTCTCTTGAACTTCCACCATGGGCACATGGAGATCCATATGAATTTGTTTATCGTATGCGAGAGGCATTAGAGTGTGATTATGTTTCATCTATGCTTCATCATTGGATCGATTTAATATTTGGATATAAACAACGAGGTAAAGAAGCTATTGCGGCTCTTAATGTTTTTAATTGGCATTCATATGAAGAATTAGATAAAAATCGTGGTAATGATGTGGATGAAAAACTTCTTATTGATTCTCTTGATAATATTGGACAAACACCTATTCAACTTTTTACCAAACATCACGTTGAACGACGTCCACAAGAAATAGCAGATCCTATAAAATGTGCATTTAATGTTAGATTAATGGATATTTCACGTTTATGTTCTCGAGTGGCTCGTGTGGCGGTACTTGGATCGGATCGTGTTCTTGTAGTTGCGGGAAGTGGAGCCGCTTTTCTTTTTAGACTTTCCATTGCAACTATTACAAAAAGAGCAGAACGTTTAATAGATCCTATGATTACGAATACTAATACTACCAATACTAATACTATTACAGTTACAAATTTGAAAACGACAGTATTACCTAATCTTCCTTCTACACCTGTAGCCAATAGTAATACTAATACTACTACTACTACTACTACTACTACTACTACTACTACTATGGATACTTCTATTACTCCTCCTATTAAAGCTTCTGAGGAATCTATACCGGTAACAACAACGGTTTTATCATCTAATCGTATCTTTGCTGCTAATACAGTACGTAATCGACCAAGTTTTGATATGTCAGAAGAATTTGAACGACGTATACCACCTTTTCCACCTGGAGTAGTTCCAAGTATTAATAGTAAGATGGGAGGACCTTGTGAAACTGAAAATATAGCTATCCTTTGTTTTGATAATGAAGTATTTGTAGCTCTTGGTGGTCTTTTTGATAATACATTTGTAATTCGTCCTTTAGATTCATCCTCTACATTTTCAGAAGAACGTCTAAGTGCACATCATGGTCGTGTAGTTCGAATAGCGGCAAGTTCAGATAGTAAATATGTTGTGACGGGTGCGGATGATACGATGTTTATTGTGTGGAGTTGTCATTTACAACATGGTCGTGGTAAACTACGTGTGGATTTACTCTTTACGGTGTATGGCCATGAAGATAATCCCACAGCGGTGGATATCAATACAACATTGGATTTAGTTGCCACTGCCAGTAAAGATGGTGTGTTATTATTACATGGTCTTCGTAGTAGTAGATTAGAACGTAGTTTACGACATCCTAAACGGTTTGCAATTGATCGTGTGTTAATTCAGGCATCTTGTTATTTACCAAATATATTATATACCTCCATGACAGATAATGTGATTCATCAAATTAGTATGAATGGTGTGATTATGCGATCGATTGCAGTTTCTGGACGAATAACAAGTTGGTGTACAACACCTAAACAATATATTCTCATCACCGCAACACCATTTACAAAATCTAATACAACAGAAACCTGTAAAGGGGTGGTTCTCTTTTTACATTCATTTTATCTCTATCTTCTTCGATCTATTCCTTGCTCATTATTTAATGTTGACAGTACCCTCTCTTGCTGTTCAAGTCACCCATCAAATCCTCAAGTTATTGTTTGTGGATCTACGGAAGGGTCACTTTCTCTTTTGCGTGTGGAACAGTAAAAAAAAAAAAAAAGTAAGAGAAGAATTTTCTACCTATTGTATTTTTCTTTCTCTCTCTCTCTCTCTCTTTATACATGTATATATATATATATATATACACTAATAAAGAGAGAAAGAAAGAAAGAGAAAGAGTAAGGGGTAAGAGAGGGATAGAGTGTAATAAAGAAGAAAGAGAAGGATTAGACCATAGATAAAGGAGGTTATTGTGAATAAAAAGAAACCATGTGCACAGTTTATGTTTTTTCTTTTTTTTTTTTTGTTTTCCTTTCTATCTTTTTTTCTTTCATAATGTACATATATATATATATATATATATATATGAGTTTCTTATATATTTCGAGTCTTTTGTAATTATATACATATCCATTTCTCTCTAAATGGTTTATAAAGGTATTTGTCTGTTTTCTTTTTTTTCTTTTTTTGTTTCTCTTTCTCTCTCTTTATTCTTTGGTATCGTTTTCCATGGTTTCCGTGGACCAAAACAAAACAGGATGTATTAAACTACATCTTCTTCCTATTCCATATAAAAAAAGAAGAAAAAAAAATATAAACAAATAAAAAAGAGAAATAGATTATTATTATTATTATTATTATTATTATTATTATTATTATTATTATTATTATTATTATTAATAATAATTTTCAAACCAAAAAATGTCTGTAGATCGATCTCGTGCTCACGTTTCCACCAGCAGTGATGAAGTCTCTGTGACTTCTCAACAGTGGGGATCTCCTACAGCCGGTGTAGTTCGTGGTTGGCGTAAAGTATTATATGAACGACAACCATATGAAGATAACTATGTGGATCCAGCACAGTTTATGCAGGATTTACGACAAAATGTAAATTTAAAAACATATGAGTATGGAAAGGTCGTAATGGATACATTTGTGATTGTACAACAATTATCATTTGTTGTATTTTTTTTGTTTGTATTTGCCATGATATTGACAGAACGATTAAATGCATATGTATTATTATGGATTAATGCCACTTTATTCGCTCTTTCATTTGTATTTTATGTGCATTTACGACGTCAATTGGCTTTAGAGTGTGGTGAAAACCCAACACCATTAATGCAGCACGTGGTGGAGTTAGGAAGACAAGTTCTTCCTTTAGTTGCGATATTAGTATTACTTTCACCGGCTTTACAAACATTAACAGTCACTTATAGTAATGATACAATTGTTGCACTTAGTACCTTTGCCATGTGTTTACATGTTTTACGAACAGATTATAATTATCTTAACTGTTATACAGAGAAGTATCAACAAAATGTAGCTATTAATGCAGCTACCTTTGGTACTATTTTAATGGCTTCTCGTATTCAAAGTCCTTTTCATAGTGGAGCTCTTATTACCTTTGGTATTCTCTGCTTTACCCTCTCACCTATTCCTAGACATCATCTTAAACGTACTTCGTTAACTGCACATGTGGGTTTAACATTTGCCTTATGTGGACTTGCGGCGGGTTGTTTAATACAAATTCCAATGTTGGCAGTGTTGTATTGTTTACTTGTGGTGTTGGTGTCATTAGTAATTCCATGGTGTTTTTTAACATTGCATGGAAGTATGAAAAAACAAATTAATGGACCATGGGATGAGGCGAAACCCACCAATAGTGCAGCGGCAGCAGAATGGGCTAATGCAGGTTTGCTACGGTAATTATTATACAATACTAGTTTTTATTATTATTATTATTATTATTATTATTATTATTATTATTATTATTATTATTATTATTATTAAAAGAGATATATCTGTGTGTGTGTGTGTGTGTGTTTCTGCATATATGTGTGTGATTGCATATTATTGCTATCCCCAAAATTTCCATCCATTTATTGACAATGTAATACAACCATAGATCAATATATAGATAGATAGATCGATAGATACCTGCTGTAAAGATAAAATCAGGTGAAATACATTAAATTCATTTTTTTCATATTTTGTTAACAATGATACTCTCCTTTGGTTTTCTCTTCTTTTTGTATTTGGCATTGTAAATAGTAGAGAAGGAAAAGTGAAAGAAAAAAACAGTCAATCACAATTACAAAAACAAACAGCCGAGAAATACAACATTAAAAAAGAAATAAATATATATATAAATTGTGAAACAAGAGAACCACAGGAAAAGAAGAAAAGAAAGAGAAATTAATTAACAACAACAAAGAAGAGAAAGAAGAGAAAGAAGAAAGATATCATGCCTACGCAAGGCTACTATGGTGGCTATTCTCTCGTCCGCTCCACCACCAACGCCACCAACGGCGTGGCCTCCGCCATCGTCTCCTCCTCACACGCACACATCCCAACAACAGCCAACAATAATACTAACAACAACAGCACTAACACAACAACAACATCAACAATAATAACAACAGCGGCAGCGCAGGAGAAAACACCGGCGGGTCTCGCGCGGATGAACTTCGCCGCCTGCAACAGCGATTGGATGCCGTCGCTCGCACGGGCCTCCGCCGCCGCCGGGGAGTCCGTCGCCCGCAAAACAATTCTGCAGGCAATCGTCGGAATGCAGAACTTTTACCGGGGAATGCCACTCCGTGCAGTAAATAATAATACTAATAATATTAATACTACTGTGAATCGTACAAGTGTAAGTCCTATAGATAGCAAAACCACAAGGGAGGTGGTGTCTGATATGGTAGTAGGAAATAATAACAACAATAATAATAATAATAATAATAATAATAATAATAATAATAACAGTGCGACGACCACTATTACCACTACCACTACTACCACAACCACAATGACTACCACTACTACGACAGTAACACCTATTGGTATGCCCAAAAATACAGAAACGAAAAAGAAATTAATTACAATTCCAACTCCCATTGGAAGTGATACTTGGGCTGCCATCAGTGATGCCGCACTGACAACGAAATCTGGTGTGGTTGCAGCAAGACGAACACTTCCACATCCAGTGCCTCCCATGGCTATTGGTGTTTCCGATGCGGATTTTGATTTGGAATTGAAATCCGTACGCAAAGGCCCAGAACCACTATTTCGTGATCTTCTTTCCTTATCCTCACCTTTAGAATCTAAATCCTATACGGCGTTTACATACAGTACGAATAACAAACTTCGAAAAGAACCAATTCCTATAGATGCTATTATTGACTCAAAACAAGAAGTAGTAATGAAAATGCAGGATCAACATGAGGAGAATAAAGGAGAGATATTACAACAACGTCGCCCTATCCCACCTGCACCTATTTCTACAAGTCCAATACTACCTCTTCAACGTGAGAGTCACTTGGAGAGGGAAGAGGTGGTGTTAGAACAACAAGAAACTAAGAAGCCACGGTATGTACGATCAGATTCTCCAGAATTGTTTATGAATGAAGAACAATATGTTTCTCAGGCATTATTAGATGAGGTCAACTCTGGAGGTCTTAGCAGAACCACATCACCTCTTCGTGTAGAACAGGAAAAAACACAAACTCCACTTCTTCTTTTTAGTGGTGATAGTGGTACTGCCCGCCAGAGCAAACATAATGGAAGTTTGTTGCGTGAGGGAGATGAAGAAATGCGACTTTTTGACGATGATGAAGAGGAAGATGCATTGGAGCGAATTAAGCGGGCAATCAATATTGTTATGTCTGTTGCTACACCAGATAATACTAACGTAGATACGGAAACGTCCTGTAAACCAACAAAGGGTATGGACTTTGATATGGAGTGGGCAAAAGCTAAACATCAGAGCCAGCAGAAGAATTCCTTTTTTCACGGTTTTTAGATGGTTGAATTGTTAAGTAAGTAAGTAAGTATTGGTAGGAGTGAATATGATTATGTTATCTTTTATTTTTCTATTTATATTTTTATTTCTGCTTGTTCTTTCTTTATCTTACTATGATATTACTTTATTTTGATTAAATAATGGTTGCTATTGCCATTACTACTACTATTACTACTATTTTTACTACTATTGTTATTACTACTATTTTAGATGATAAGAAGATGAATATAGAATGGGGGTATCCTTTATTTGTCTCTATGAAAAGAGAGACATTCTTATGAATGTATGTATTTATGTAATTTGTGTGTTTGTGTTTGTGTGTATGGGAGTTCGTGAAGGGAGATGATGATACAGAGTGAGAGAGAAAGAAGGAATGGAGTGAGGGAAATGGAAAGTTTTAATAATAATAATATTAATAATAAAAGAATAAATTACACAGGGAGGAATGATCACGAGTATAAAAAGTGAAGGTGAGAAGCTAGAAGCGTAAAGATATATGCATACATGTCTGAGTCTTCAAATGGAAGGGAAAGGTGAGGGAAAGAAATACATAAAGATAAAAAGAATGCAACAGGTGGATTAAGAAAGAAAAAAGAAAAAAGAAAACAGGATGAAAAGTTAAAAAATTAAATTTATATGAAAGGTGAAGAGAAGAGAAAATATGGGAATTTATTTCTTTTGTTTTTCCCGTTTTGGTGTGTTACTGTAGGAGTTTGCTTTTCTTTATTTTCGCGTCCGTTTCCTGTGGTAGTTTATGATGTGTTCTGTAGTTTGTTTCTTCTAGTCTTTATTATTATTATTATTATTATTATTATTATTATTATTATTTATTTATTTATTTATTTATTGTGATTGGTAGGACTAAAACCATTATAATTATTACCCTTGATTGTTTCTACCTTTCATCAAGTCGTATCTCTGTTTTTATTCTGTTTATGAAAAATGAAAAAAAAAAAAAAAGAAAAGAAAAAGGCCTCCTAGGAAGCAGTTATCTATTCACTTTAATTGAATCTCGCTGTTTGTGTATCTCTGTGTATGTGTGTGTTTGTGAGTTTGTATGTGTGCAGAAGTCTTGCGATATATGAACGGGTAATACAGTTGTTTGTATCCAAATATAAGAGTATACGTGTTTTTCAGTATATTTGTAAAGATAGTATATATATATATATATATATATATATATATATTATCTGCATCCTATAATTTAACGGAGCCTTTTTTTTTCTTTGTATGTTTGTTTACTTTCTTGTGGTCAATTATTTTCTATTTGTTTATTATTACCATTATTACTATTATTATTATCATCATGAAACATTTCTTGGCACTCTCTCTTCATTTTGTTTTTATGTTTTTTTTTTTTTTTCTGTTGTTGTTGTTGTTCCATTCGTATATGTTGCGGCTGCTGCGGCGGCGATGTTGAATGTCCGTGTGTCCCCGCGGCATAGGCTGTTTTTTTTCTCTATTATTATTACGTGCACTGTAAAGGTCAATAAAAAGAAAATAAAAAAATGTGTGCCAATATTATTACCAATACTAAGATTAATAATAATAATAATAATAATAATAGTGAATAGTGCGTAGTATCAACTGAAAGGACAAGTTATGTGAGGATATGAGAAAAACCTTAAAAAAGGAAGAGAACATATATTAAAAGGAATACAATAAGGGTCCCATGTTGACTTTTTTTTTGTATGCTGGTTTCTCTTGTATCTCCATTCCCTCTTTTTTCTTTGTTCTCGCTTTTCTATATTTATCTTTATTGCCCTCTTTTTTTTATATATATTTTTAGTTTTTTTTTTTTTGCTCTGTCTTTCTCCCCTTCACAAATAACAGCGTCCACAGGGACGTTTGCTCCTCCCCGGAAACACCGAGAAGGCCAGAAGGTGTACATCTTGTGCATTGTCAGTTGTACCAAGTAAATAATAATAATTAAGTAATGTGACTTGTTTCTTTTGTTAATATCTCTTCTTTTTTATTAATTTTTTCTTTTTTTTTTTATTAATAATAGTTATAGTCGTAGCTTCCTCCTACCAGATTTTCTGGTTAGATAACGAGGAATGACTACTTTGGATAAGCAAAAAGAGGAAAAGGGAGAAGCTGATGATGAGAACAGTCGTGTCCATCGAGAGTGTGAGGCTGCCGTGGATGAGGTACTTGCTTCCGTTAACACAGTTCAGTATTTGATTAAGAGCATTGAAGAAATTACACAATCACCTTTTCTTCGTGAACGTATCAAATGTGTCTCGCTACGTCCCAATAAAAATAGCGTCAATAAAAATAGTAACAACACGAATATAAACAATATGAATAATGAGAGCAGTGCTTTCTCAAATGAGTGTGTCTCGGCGGGGTATATGTGGCAACGTGCTCGTGAGGATTGTGAAAAGGGTGATATTCTCCTCATTGAGGAAAACATGGTGGCAGGCGCTGGCCGCACATCATCAACATCAACAACAACAACGTCAGCAACACAATCACAACAACCATCCAAATTCACGTTAGATACGGTGGAGCGGAATCTTCGCCATGAACTTATTCACGCCTTTGACGACGCTCGTGGGGTGATTGAACCAGCGGACTGTACACATCAGGCTTGTAGTGAAATCCGCGCTGCTCGTCTCAGTGGTGACTGTTTTGTTGGGCAGGAACTCCGCCGTGGGCGACTAGACCCGCTGCACAGCGGCATGTTGTGTGTGCGGCGGCGGGCTGCGATGGCGCTGGAGACAAATCCGGTTTGCCGCGGCTTCTCTGATCGTGCGGTGGAGCGTGTGTTTCGCCGCTGCTACTCCGACTACGAGCCATTCGCGGCTCCCATCTACGCAATGGGGAGCTACGGCGATGAGAAGTTTGATGTGCGGCTTTGATATTGAGGTGACGGAAGAAAAAAAAAAAAGGGGGGTGTGTGTTGGGTGAGAAGTAGAGAAGGAAAGAAAGAAAAAAAAGGTGAGCACACTATGCTGTATTTGTGCTTTTTCTTTCTTTCTTTCTACTTTTTTCACTGCGTTTGTTCCCTCTTTCACATTTTTATTTTCTTTCTTTGTGATTGTTCTCTTTTTTTTTTTTATTGGAAACGACTGTTTTTTTTTTTTTTTCTTTTTCTTTTTTGCTTTGTATTCTTGTATCTCCATCTGTTTATTTATTTATATATTTTCTTTTTTTTCCCTTTTATTGTAGAAGATGAGAGCGGGGAGTCGCAAGTCCTCTACACACTCTTCTGTGCGCCGCGCGGCACCACGTGGGACCATCAGTGCAGTGCGGAAGAGTCCCACACCCAAAACGGCCGTCTCTCGCGGTGGTGGAAGCCAAAGCCGCCGCAGCAGCAGCGTTAGTAGTTCGACTCTCCGGCAGAGCCGCACGGGGTTGCCGGCAGATGTAAAATCAGACAAACGCCGGTCCACCATTCGCGGTGCTGGTGGTAGTATTAGTTTTAGATCGGAACGACAACGATTAGCCAGCAAGAGTTATGGTAGTCCCAGTCGAAGTGACACTCCGGGTCTTTACTCCGTTGGATCAAGAAAAAGACTTGATGGCTCAGCACGGTCTAGGCATAGTTCACGAGCTGCAGTAGATGTGGCGCTCTCACGTTTACAGCGATGGGGACGAGTTCTGATTCTCCGTCAAGTGTTACGTACCCCTGGAGCGTTAGCAAATCGAATTAGAGAAATTCTTACAATGGAGTATCGTTTATGGAAGTTACGAGTTCGTATGGCAAAACGTGTATTACGTGAGGCATTTAATAATTACGCTATAAGTAAACGTGAAGATCCTACATTAGCATTACAACGAATGCGGGAAGATGCTGTAACTGTTATTAATGCCTTTCTTCGTGCAAGGAGTGATGAAATAGTTATACAGAGAAAACGATTAGTAATATTCAAGAAAGCGGCAGAGACGATTGAAAAAGTATGGGTAAAAAGTCCACTTTATCAATACCTTAAAAATCTTTCGCTTGAGAATAGAATGCAACGTCTTCTTTTTAAACAAGAAAGTATTGAAAGACGAGATATAATACGTCAACGATGGGTATTTCTTGTAGAGTGTCATCAGCGTTGTTATAATGATCCAATACTGTTAGAGGCTGGTATAGCTGTACGTAGCCTTGAATGGTGGGAAAATGTGGTTATGGATAGTGATAAAGAATATATGTACAAGTTACGCGCTAGTAAAGAAAAAAATGAAAAAGAAGAAATGACAGAAGAATTGACAGAAGAAGAACGTCTTTTGCGAAGAGATCATAGAGAATCTACAGGTACATTTTTAGCACGTTCTTCTTCACGATCTTACTCTTTATCAGGTTATGATAAAGCAAGAGTTTTAGGTGATATTTCGTCAAAAAAATTAATGGGTCAACATATCCTAGATGATGGAAAAGAGTTAAATAAATCATTATCATCTGAATTAGTTCATAATAGTCGTTTCTACAAGCGAGCAGATGCTTCTTTTGTATTTGGTATCCTTCAAGAAATGGGACGATTGGAATTTGCATTATCTATGGGTGCACGACCTATTTATTTAGGTGTACCATTGGAATTTGTAGATTCTCTTGTAAGTTCTACATCTCTGGCTAGACTTCAAGAGACTAAAAATGCATTAAAACTTATAAAAAGTCGTTTTGTTTGTTTTGGTGGAGCGTTTTTACGTGAAAATTTACAAACTTTACCTTTGTTTAGAGAGGTTAGTATGCAACTTCATTCTCGTGAAATGGAAGCATTATCTACTCAGCAAACAATGTTTACTACATCTGAAGATGCAGATGCTGTTAAAGCTTTCTTTCTTCAACCTCTTTCGAGAAAAAAACGACGTGTTAAAGCTGCGGGGTCACCTTTAGATTACAGTCTAAGTGCTGCTATTATGGGAAAAGGATGGGTGGAGTTATACCGTAGTCTAGTACAATATTTATATCCTACTGGGAATAAATCTATTGATACTTCACGTCGTATTACAGAAATAACATCATCTTCTTCAACTTCGCAAACTATTATTTACCGTCGAAATGTGGGACAATTTCATCCTCGTTGTGGTGTACACATGACATTAGAGGAACTCACAGTACCAGTTACAAAGACAAATTCAATGAAAGATTCTAAGCGTTCTACTTCAATGACGGCGCGAATGAGTAGTGGAGCGAGTTCTGTGCAACCTGTAAAGTTATTGGGAAGTGAATATGAGAGCACATATGAAATTGAACGACTTTTGATACGGGAGAGTAACCATCGATTAAAATTGAAAAATCAATACAAGACAGAGATAAGTGCGCTTGAGTGTCTATTTCAACGTGATCACATAATTAATAATCTAAATAGTAACGAAAAAAATGACAAAAAAGACCAGAGTGAAGTTTCCTTTGTAAAGGCATCTCTATTACGTACGTCTACGTCATCTTTTGCGGTGCTACGCAGTTTATTAAAGTCATGAAGAAATTAAATTTTTTGTTTTGAATTGATGAGAGATGATTATTATTTAGTGAATCGCTGGTAATCCTTCTTGCGCATGTGTTGGCACATCACTGAAATAAAATGTATATTAGCTCTTATATTTATTTATTTATATTTTCTTTTTTTATTTGGAGTCATTTTTTCTATTTTCTTAGAAAAGTAGTAAAGTCTGCCTTTTTGCTTTATTTCCCCCCTCCCTTGGTTTTTTTTTTTTTTTTTTTTTT
>NW_021639844.1:648372-649884 GCF_002087225.1 Trypanosoma theileri
TTTTTTTTTTTTTTTTTTTTTTTTTTTTTTTCTTCTTCAAATGATTTGTAGTTTATAATGAAGGGGGGCACAGTAAAATCATTTTTGCGGGACCCCATAAGACAAGACGTTCTAAACTGTGTGGCCCCTTACGTTTCAGTAAAAAATGTTACTGAATGTGTTGAGCAGCTTTATTTTAAAAATTTACTAAACACATATTTAAGTGAGTTCCATAAAGAAAAGATAACTTCATCCCATTGGCTCTCTACAGTACCGATGAATCTCCGTGGTAATCTGGAAGAAGTGGTGAACTATTTGGGCATGTTGATTGCGATAGACTTTCGCCATTGGGGAGAGCGGGGTGCTAATGATATGTATGGTGAGACGCAGACACCGGTGGGATCCCGTGTGGCTGATTTCTGTGGATTTTACGTCACAATGCCGGTGGGAGAAGAAGACGCGCATGCCGAAAAGGGCGTTGGTGTTGGCGGTGGAAGACTGCTGCGGGGATCAGCAGCGATGGTGTATTTACTACGGCGAGCAGTGGAAGAGGAAGGGGTGTACTGGCACCGGCCGGAGGTGCTTTTGTTGAGAGATTTAAAAGAAGAAGAAGAAAAAGAAAAGAGAAGAGAAACGCTGCGTTATTCTTGTTTTCTCGGCCACGCTGGAGATGAGGCAGAGACACCAATGTGGATGCCTGCCACTCACACGCGTATAGGAATTCTTGTTGATATCGCCCATGAGTTGCAGCAACAGGGGGATTCATTCTATGGTATCTGGTGTCGCAGTCAAGGGTATCTCTATCACCCTGATACACCATCACGTGGTTTTCTGGCCCAACTCATCCATTTACATCCACGATATAAAGACATTTGTATTTTGCAGAGGGGGAATACAAATAATAGTGAAACTATTATAGAGGTTCCTGTGTTAAAACTTGCTCAACTCACGGCGTTGGCAATTGATGATGTGATTACTCACATGTGTGATTCCATTGTACAATCTCAAAAATATGACTTTCCAATTCCTGAGTTTGGAGCCTTCCATGATAGGGATAAACTTACAGTTTGCTGTGACTATCAAATACCAAAGGCACTTCGTTTACTTGGAATGATTGAGTACAATACATATTTAGCTAACCTTGTAGACGAAGGAATACTTTTAGCACCAGGTGGCATTGAGGAGACATCCATTCGTGTGGCTGCACTAGTAGCATCAGAAATGCTCTTGGAATATCTTCAGAACAAGATGAGAACAGTGCAAGGTGAAGAAAACCGTTCAGTAAAGTGGGATAGTCCGATGGTTGACCATCTGCTATGGTGGATTGGTAGGCATCATGCAGATCCATCGGTTAGACATCATCTGTGCTCTACTATCATGTACTGATTGGAAAGAAAGAAAAAAAAAAGAAGAAAATACGAAACAGAAATTTGGTGTTGAATTGTTATGGTGGAAGGGTAATCTGGTAATATATATGATTTCTTTTGTTTTATTATTATTATTATTATTATTATTATTATTATTATTATTATT
>NW_021639844.1:650119-659230 GCF_002087225.1 Trypanosoma theileri
AAAAAAAAAAAAAAGGAGGTAAAACGTACGCCAAGAAGAAGAAGGGGTTTTAATGATGCGTCGTTTATCGTCCACACTACCTGTGTCTTTATTGTTCTTCTTATGTCAACAACAAGAGCAGCAACAACGACAATTGCACTCTGGTAGGGAAAATACACCAAAGAGACGTGGAGCTCCTCATCTTCGCCGAAAAGTATCACCTACGGCCTCTGCCTTAGAGCATAGTGAAGATGTGGCACAACGTGAGGAACGATTAGACGTTGAAAAACATTTTCCAATTGCCATGTCACACCTTAAAATGCCACCAGTTACATCATATGCAGCTGATGAACGAAAGAAACAAGAGTGGAAAGATATTGTACGTACAGTGAATGCTGATGGACACCGCTTTTCAAAGGATGATAGTGGAGTTCCTCCCTCCTTTTTTGATCAAGGTAGTGTTGATATTCGTAGTAAAACCGCAAGGTATACAGCCTCTTCAGCAGCAACATATTCACGAAGGGATGTTGTCTCACCGGATGTGCTACAACTCTCTGGTGGTACTTTACGACAGCATGGAATGGCCCTTGCAGATGAGAGTAATGCATCGCCTGCTGATGCCACTATTGAAGCTGAAAGTGATGAGGAAAAAAATGTATACGGTGATACACCTTTGCAACTGACAGATATGCTTAAGGAGCGATTGATGGAGCTTAAAGCAGAGAAGTTACGTGAAGATCGTATTGACACCTATTTACCCCGTCGTTTAAGACTCTTATCAGATGATGAGTTACAACAGCAACATCAGCAACAGGAAGAAAAAGAAAAAAAAGAGGAAGCGGAAGGTTTAAAAAGTTTAAAACGTAGTCGATTAAAAAAAGCACCTACCAACTTGGCAGATGTTATTGTGGGAGATGTTAATGATGATGTTAGTGATATTACAAGTGATAATCAATTAATGTCCAAATCCCAAAGTGTTTCTACTGCTATGAATGACATTATTCGAAAATCAGCAGATTTAATTCCTGGTGGTTCATCCTATGATCCACTTAGTGGACGTGTAGGAAATTATGATACAGTTCTTGAGAACGATTCAACTATTCCTGATGGATCTGTTTATCTCCTTCGCTGTTTACCACGTGCTGGTTTTTGTAGTCGTCGTGAAGCTCTAACTATTATTGCTAGTGGTCAGGTACGAGTTGATAATGTAGTGGAAAGGAATCCTTTTCGTTTAGTTAGGGCTGAAAATAACATTCATGTGGCTTCTCATAGTGGTCGACTCAGATTTGCACCACCACGACTCTGGATGTACCACAAACCAGCACATGTAATTGTATCTAGAAATGATGTAGCCGGTCGTACATTAATTACTAAACATGCCCGAATATTAGGTATGGATCACCTTGTCCCTGTTGGATCTCTTCCTATGCGAGCTCATGGATTACTTCTTCTTACAAATGATGGTGAACTTTCCCGTTTTCTTGAAAATCCAAAATCTATGATACAGCGGACATACCTCCTACGTGTACGTCCTGCTATTGATCCTGTTTTAGCCCATAAACTAAACACTGAGGGTTTGATAGTAAATGGTAAACGATGGGATAATGTTGAATTTTTAGTTAATCCAGCAATGAAATCACGTTTCTCTCTTAAAATTAAAATACGAGGTGAAACTTTGCCAGTTTCTCACATTATGCAGCACCTTGGACGAAATGTGGAACGTGGAGGTCGTATATCTTTTGGTCCATTCTCAATCAGTGGGCTTCCTGTAGGTTCTGTACGTGAGGTGACGGTTCCACCACACTATACTAAACATTCAGGTGCTGTTTGGAAAGAATTTATCGAACGTGATTGGCCCTTTTTTCGACGTCAGCGTGTATCACGTCTCCGTCGATTATCTCGTTACCGTGAGTTAACTCCGAAGGAGTTGGAGGAGCTTGATAACTTTACATATGAAGAATTAAAAGATGCATTGAATTTTGAATCACAAGAATTAAAGGAAGCATCTATGGAGAAAATTCGACACATGTCTGTTAGACCATCATTAGATGAAAAACCATTACCCAATGACCTTGGAGTTGTTGACATTGACGGTGTTGCTGAGATTCCTGAGGAGGATGAAATTATTGAAGACATCACGGCAGTTATGTAGGTGGTTTCAGTTTTTTTTTTGTTGTCTATTACTACTATTATTATTGTTGTCATACGTCTGGTGGTTTTTCGTTTTTGGGGGGTCATGAGGAGAGGGTCAGTCTTTTTTTTTCTTTACAGAGAACTTATCCATTCAAGGAATGATGGAATTTTTTATTCTTTCTCTTCTGCTGTTGATGCCGTGTATTTGTGATTGAATGAAACAAAAAAAACAAAACAAAACCACTCAGCAATTTAATATAATTTTCTGATTCTAGTTAACCTTATAATAACTTCATTTTATTGCTGATATTTTAATTGTTTTTTTTTTTCTTTTTTTTGATTTTAGTCTAAGATTCAGTAGAAAAAAAAAAAGGAAAAACCATATCTTTGCTCGTGATATATATATATATATACATACCTTGGTATATATATTGAAAAGAAGAAGGAATAAATAAAACAACCAAAAAGAAAGGCGGTTGAGAATAGGGAAGCCAAACCGAAACCAGTGAAAACACAAAAATTGCAATATATACAGAATGTTTGTCGACTTTGAAAGTGTTCTTCGCTCGGATTTCTCTCTTGATGACTGTCCACGCATTGGGCCGTTCACCTGGCACAATGTCTCTGGTGTGGATAATGACGATGACGGGGAGGAGGACGCACTCACGCTCAGCTCATACAGCTCTTTCGGACCTCGCGCCACTCGTCACAGTGACATGAGTGTTTTTCCCTCTACCGGGGAAAAACTGACAGAAGATCCTCTGAGTACCAGTAACGGCCTTCAAAGTGACACTCGTGTCTGGAAGTTGATGAAGTCATGTCCAGTACCTCGCAGTGTTCCAGAGATTAATATGAAGAAAGGTACTACAACATTGGGATTTCACTTCGACGGTGGGATTATCATTGCAGTGGACTCGCGTGCATCTTCAGGACAGTACATTGCCTCCCAAACGGTTATGAAAGTACTGGAAATCAATGATTATCTCCTTGGAACTTTGGCAGGTGGTGCTGCAGATTGTCAATACTGGGAACGGGTGTTAGGCATGGAATGCCGACTCTGGGAATTACGTAACAACAGTCGTATTTCCGTGGCGGCGGCAAGCAAGATTTTGGCAAACATTACCTATTCGTACCGTAACTACGGATTATCAATGGGAACAATGGTGGCTGGTTGGGACCAATTTGGTCCTTCCCTCTACTACGTGGATGATAAAGGAACTCGTGTAAAGCATAACCTGTTCAGTGTTGGTTCAGGTTCCATCTACGCTTATGGTGTACTTGACCAAGGTTACCGCAATGATCTAACTGTTGAGGAAGCATGTGATCTTGCGCGTCGATCAATCTTTCACGCCACTTACCGCGACGGTGCATCTGGCGGTATTGTTACAGTTTACCACGTGCACAAGGGAGGATGGACGCAGATCTCACGTGATGATCAAACTAAACTATTTGATCGTTACTACCCACAATAGTTGCCAAAAAAAAAAGAAAAAAAGAAAATTGAACGAAAAGAAAGAAATGGAAAAATAAACACCACCACAACAGCAAAAAAAAAAGGAGTCTATTTATATATCCACGTGCAAAATGTAGGAGAAGAAGCACCAAAAAGTGATACAAGCATATCATCCCGCAATCACAGGTGATTCTTGCCCAAACTGGAGCTTTCAAGCCAGAAAGAAATTCGGACGGCACGGGTACCTAACACATGTATTGCTTTTTGCACAACCTTTTTTCTTTCCATCTTTCTAGAACTGAACAAGTAGTTCTACCCAACAAGCCCTACCCACTTTTTCCTTTACTACAATGACCGATGATGCTCCTATCACTAAGCGCTCCCGTGTTGAGGGTGGCGGCAGCACTTGTCACCGCTGTGGTGAGGCCGGACATTTTGCACGCGAGTGCCCAAATGTGCCTCCTGGCACCACAGGTGACCGCGCCTGCTATAACTGCGGGCAGACCGGCCATATGAGCCGCGAATGCCCCACGAAAGCTCCTGGTGGTGCTGGCGGTCGCGCCTGCTACAACTGTGGTGAGACTGGCCACCTTAGCCGTGAATGCCCCACGAAAACTGCTGGTGGTGCCGGTGGTGCTGGCGGTCGCGCCTGCTATAACTGTGGTGAGACTGGCCACCTTAGCCGTGAATGCCCCACGAAAACTGCTGGTGGTGCCGGTGGTGCTGGTGGTCGCGCCTGCTATAACTGTGGTCAGTCTGGCCACATGAGCCGCGAATGCCCCAACCGTGGTGGTGATGGATACCGCGGCGCCCCCCGCAGCCGTGCGTGCTACCACTGCCAGCAGGAGGGACACCTCGCACGCGACTGCCCCACCGCTCCGGCCGGTGGTGCGCCCCGTGGTGGTGATGCCACATGCTACAACTGCGGTCAGCCCGGCCACATCAGCCGTGCCTGCCCCTCGAAGTAAGAAGGCAGAGAAGGAAAGGAGGGAGCATATGTACAACAAAGGCTTGCTGGTCGGTTCGGCGATGAGTTGTTCAGTTCGGTAACAAGCACAACGTTAAATACGCCGTGTTTACGCTTCCTGGCGAGAGAGCTCTTCTCTTCCCCGATGGTACTCACATTGGTCTATCGGAGAAGGAATGAGTTAGTCCTCCATAATAGGAAATAAAGGAGTTCGCTGGGAGGAGCAGCAAACTAATCAAGGAGAAATAGTTGTCCATCCCAAACTCTGTGTAGCACGGAGAGTAAAATTGCTAATTGTAAGGGAATTGGTTTTCTTCCTTCTTTTGTTTTGCGTCTATTGTAAGGTGTTCGGAGAGAGAGAGAGGAGAGGTGGTGTTTGACTGAGTTCTGGTGCTGTGATGGGATCACTTGACGGTAAAAGATAGCATTCTGTGCCTGTGGTGCTGTTTTTTTCCTCCTAGTGCTATATCGTGTTGTCGACTTCGTGTCAGTCAGCGCCATAGTATTCTTTTCCTTTAGTTCTTTGTTTCATTGATCAGTGAGAGACTTCGAATAGACTAATGGAGGAGCGGGAAGAGAAAAAAAAAAAAAAAATAAAAGGAACTAAGAAATAAGAGGAGGTGTAAGGAAAGTCATGAAAGGAAAAAGGAATACATAACTTTTTTGTTTCCCCTTCTTTAATTATCTGCGGTATATCGGTGTTTTTGGTGTTGTTGTTGTTGTCTTTGTTTGTTCTTGGCAGTCTCTTTGGACCGGTGGGTTATTTTTTTTTTTTTCTGTTTTCTCCTTGTGCGTCTCTTTTTTTTCTCCTTATTTTCGTTTTGCTTTGTGTCGTTTGCCTCGATGGAATCCTTTTCGCACTCGCTCTATGTATTTTTGTGTGTTTGTCTGCAGGGTATGTTGAGCGGGGGTTTTGAGAGGTGCAGCCTGGTGACGAAGTGAAGGGTTATCATTTGTTTTTTCTTTGCTTTCTCTGAACTTGTGTGCGTGTGCGCGTGTACAATGTGTCTGTATTTGTTAGCGTTCCTTTTATATCTGCCTCGTAGTGGGTTGATGGTGGTTTCGAAAAAAACAATACAAACGCGTAAGAAATAAATGAATGATTTCTTTTAATTTCTTAACGATTGAACGGCAGTTTCAGTGCAGGCTAGAGAAGAAAAAGAAAAAAAAAGGCGCAGATGATACTAATAAGGAAGGTGGAAAAGTAAATATTTTTTTGCTTATAAAATTACACGACAATCAATTAATCGTTTGTACTAAGAAGGAAGGGTAATAACAAGTATAGTTTGGCGTTGGAGTTTTGTTTGACGGGTAACATGTTGCTTCAGTTTATCAGCGGTTGCAGGAGGTGGTGGATAAAGGGGTTCGTGTTCTTTAAAATAAGAACGTGGGAAAAGTGTCAATGGTTGGGGTCTTGGGGTATAGGACCTTCTTTGCTTGGCGTCGTGGGAGTTGGAAATGTGCTGAGGTTGAGCTTCATGGTGGGACGCAGAGTGGACGGGTGTAATGCCAAAAAAATATGGGATTAATTGGACTTGGAGGCTCTTTTCCCATTCTTGGAGTGCTGATTGTACTGGTGGTGGTGGTGGTGTTTTCTCACCTGTAATTTTTTTTTTTTTTTTGGTTACTTTCGCTAGTTCTGGGAACTGGCGATTTGTTTTAAATTGGGTTTTTATTATGGGAGTTTGCATTGTATATTTTTTTGGAGTTTTATGGTTTTCTTCTATTTTATTATGATGTGATTTTTTTTTTTAGTTGCACTGGTCCTTCCTCTGTATAGGCGAATGTTGTAGAACGGAGAGGCCGTTTGTGTGTCTTTAGAGCTGGTTCAGTTTTACTCATTTGCTTTACTGATGTTTTTAATGTCTTTTTTCTTTGGAGTTACTTTTCCGTTTTACTTCTCTTTTTTTGTTATTTTTTTTTGAATATGTTTTTTTTTTTTTTTTCAACTTCTTTTGTTGTTGACTTTATACTGATGTACTAATTGCCGGTTCTGCAACGCTACAGAAAAGGAGATATAAAGAACGTGTAATTAAAGCCGTGAATTTGAGACGGGATAGCGCAAGGCGAGAAAGAGTAGCAACAAGAACAACAACGTGAAAAGTACCCATAAAAAACAAACAACCAAACAAGGAGTTAATAAATAGAAAAAAAAAAAAAAATTCATTCTCTGTGCTTTTATTTGTGATCCCTTTGCTTATTATTTCTATTTATCTACGTGTCTCCCCCTCTTCATACCACCTTCTTACCTACCAGCTTTTTTACCTTACGTGTCTTTACTTTTGAGAATGGTTTGTTATCGCTGTGGAGGTCTTGGCCACACGAGCCGCGACTGTCCAAAGCCGCCGGGCGAGTGCCTCTGTTTCCGCTGCGGGCAGCCCGGACACATGTGGAAGGACTGCACCAGCAACGTGGACGCGAAGGACGCCCCGTGTTTCATCTGCCACGAGCCCGGCCACCGCGCCCACAGCTGCCCACTCGCACCGCCGGAGGAAAACGTACGCCAGCCGTGTTATCGCTGCGGGGCGGAGGGACACATCTCGCGCGACTGCACAAACCCGCGACTTCCACGTTCTGAACAGCCGTGTTTTCATTGTCATCGAGCAGGACACTACGCACGCGAGTGTCCAGAGGTGATTGACAGCGTAAAGTGCAATAACTGCGGGCTCACAGGCCACATCGCACGCCGCTGCCCAGAGCGCACAAAGACAGCAAAGGCATCACTGTCATGCTTCCGATGCGGCGGTCAAGGTCATGTTGCACGCAACTGCCAGAATCCGCGTCCGCAAGGTGATGAGCAGCAGTGCTACGTCTGTGGAGAGAAGGGACATTTCGCACACGACTGCAAGAACCCAGGGATGATGATCGTGTAACTCAACTCTCAAACGTTGTGAAGTCGTTATCTGTGTTTTTTTTTTTTGGTTTTTTTTTTTTTTTTTTTAGTTTTTTAACGTTTCTAGCTGTTTTTTTTCTCTTGAAAGTGTGTCCTTTTTTGTCTGAACGCGAGCATATATATATGTAATTGTCTGTGTGTGTATGTGTCTGTTTCTTCAATATCCTGGTGTGGTTTGGAGCACTTCCCTTTATAATCGTCTCTGACATGATGGCAGAGGGTTTGATGGAAAGGTCAGCGATAACTGCATCCGTCTTCTGAAACGAGAAGAGGGAACTGGTAAAACCAGATGTGAACGAAAAGTAGAAAAAGAAGAACAGACAACACATGATTACATGTGTACATGTGCAATTTAGTATATCCTCTTTAGAAAAACAAAAAAAAAAATATATGGAAATGTGAGGGGGAAAGGAAAACGAAGAATACGAGTTGCATTGCGAGCGTTCAGAGCATGGAATCATCCATCCATACATATATATAGAGAGAGAGAGTACACCGACTTGAGGCGAAACACCGTCTGTTTATGGATAAAAAAAAACATAGGGGAAAAATGGCGACATTAGCGGTAGAACACGTAAAGGTTTATGAGGAACTACGTTGAAACATTCAAAAAGTAGTAGGAAAAAAAAGATAAAAAGTAAAAAAAAAGACTTCATATACTTACCAAATCATACGGACAAAGATGAGAAGAAAAAAAAAAACTCAAAAAGATCGTCAAAAAGGGTAGAGGGAACATGAAAAGAAAAAGTACAAGAACCGCGGCTAAACAAAAAAAAAAAAGAGACTAGTGCGGTGAAGTTTTCCTGAGACCCTTTTTTTTTTCGTTCTTTTTTTGCAGGAGAGAAGGATTGGGTGTTCTTATGGAAACGTTTTTGAGTTTGAGGAATAACATCCTTCGTAACCACGGGAAAAATAACAACAACAAAAAATTGGACAATCAAGAAAAAGGAAAAAAAAAAAAAAAATGAAATAAACAAACCAAGAAAAGGAAGGTAAAAAGAAAAACAAAGAGAATAAACGAGAAAAAAGGAAAAATCGAGAATAAGATAATGCAGATATCCATTCACTTTCAAGAGCAAAAAAAAAAATAATAATAATTAACAACGGTATGATGTTTATGTGTCAATATATTACATCTATACAGTTGAAAAATTATACGAAGAAATGAAAGAAAAAAACGCGAGGTGATATGTATATGCATATGATTTTCTTTCTCCGTCTGTCCGTAGTGCTTGGGTATTTTGCATTTTAGAGCATCTCAGGGGAAGTATTTTTCGAGTTTTTTTTTTTTTTTTATTTACTCTTTTTTTTCTCTGGTTTTATTTTCTATCACTGTGGGTGGGAGTGTGGTTTCTTTGGTTTTGCAAGGTGCGCTCATTCATCATCCCGGATCGAAGGGATGGGAATAAATTAGAGAAATGAGGCACTGTCACAGTTTTTTTTAAAAAAAAAAAAAAAAAAAAAAAAAAAAGAATAAAATAATTGTTTTTTTTTTTTCCAAGAAGTGATGACGATCCTTACTGAACCAGAAAAAGGAAATTGATGCAAAAAGTAAAACAAAAGGAAGCTGTAGACGAAGAGGAAACATATTTACTATGTATTTGGTAAACGAGGATATGAGGGAGTGGGGAGGGTAAGGATTGTTTCTTTATGGGATTTTTGTGTTTTTTTGTTTTTTTTTTTTTT